>NC_134809.1:28780540-28783040 GCF_046742065.1 Oratosquilla oratoria | reverse complement strand
TGCCTTGCTCTTGGCAACCAGTCGGTGCTTACGTCATGGCACCCAATCAGTGCCCAATCATTGCGCACATAGTGACACCAAATCAAAGCGATATTACCCCAAGGATAGAAACGCTGGTTACTATTAACGAGAAAATCATCAAAATTGGAACTTAGTCATCATAAGAATGGAGACTGTGAGAGACCATAGGGTCTACACTAGGTAGTTCTGGTTTCTGGCAGAATCCAGGTGATATAATTCAGGACAAAGATGAACTTGAAACAGAAGAAGGTCTTGCGGGAGTCGAACCGTCCTTGATCTCAATGTCACCCTTCTACTGAATCAAATTGCCTGTCCATAGCCAGAAAAAAGCTCTGCAGTCTTCCACAACATCGAGAGAGTTTGGCAATACGACTGATATAAAATTTTAATCTTCGTTATGTATTAACGCCTCTCTCCCCTTTTATTTGTTTATTTGTTTATCTATTTCTTTGACGAATACCCATTCGATTCATTATTATTATTATTATTATTATTATTATTATTATTATTATTATTATTATTACTATTATTATTATTATCATTATTATTATTATTATTATTATTACTATTATTATTATTATTATTATTATTATTATCATTATTGTTATTATTATTATCATTATCATTATTACTATTATTATTATTATCATTATTATTATTATTATTATTATGATTATTATTTATTATTGTTATTATTATTATTATTATCATTATTATTATTATTATTATTATTATTATTACTATTTATTATTATAATTATTATTATCATTATTATTATCAATATTGTTATTATTATTATCATAAACATTATCATCATTATTATTATTATTATTATTATTATTATTATTTTTATTGTTATTACTATTATTATTATTATTATTATTGTTATTGTTATTATCATTGTTATTATTATTCTTATTCTTATTCTTATTCTTATTATCATTATTCTTATTCTTATTATTATTTTTAATGTATGTATATTATATATATATATATATATATATATATGTATATATATATGTATATATATATATATATATATATGCACAAGTATCACAAATCACACGTGACTACACCGTTATGCTGATTACCACAGGGAAAAGAAAAGTTCTTGGAATCCGAGCGCTTTCGTGATATTTGTTTACATCTTCAAGGATTACAATCCTTGAAGATGTGAATAAATATCACGAAAGCGCTCGGATTCCAAGAACTTTTCTTTTCCCTGTGGTAATCAGCATATATATATATATATATATATATATATGAGAAATCTCAGTCTTCGATAAGTCTGGGGTGTCCAGCGTAAAGGGAACACTTTGGAGACATCTTGTTATCGTGCCGGTTTTGGGAGTTTTGGGGGGATCGAGAAGATTTTGTCGAGTGATAAGGAAGGTGATGACGATTATGTTGAAGTCGGTACCATTAATGCAAAAGCTATCATATCAGGCATTTTCTATTCACTTTTTTACCATTTTATATTTTTTATCTATTTGTATATATATTTGTATTTTGTATTTCTGGTATTATCTTTTACCTGCCATCCAAATCTTATCATAACAAATTATTATAATCATAATTATAATTATTATTATAATTTTTGTTATTATTATTGATATTATTATTATCAATACCATTATTATTATTATTATCATTATTATCATTATAAATATCATTATTATAATTATTATTATTATCATTATTATTATTATTATATTTATAATTGTAAATATAATTATAATTGTAATTATAATTATAATTATAAATATTATTATCATTGTTGTTATTATTATTGTTTTTATTGTTCTTAAAGTTATTGTTATTCTTATTCTTGACGGTATTATTATCATTATTATCTATGTTATTATCATTATTATTATTATTATTATTATTATTATTATTATTATTATTATTATTATTATTATTATTGTTATTATTTTTATCATTATTATTACTTTTATTATTTATTTCTTTATTTATTTTTATTTCATTTTATTATTTTTTTTTTCTATAGGCATCGGGTGACCTGAGGTCACAGGGTGTATATTGGGGCCGCTTAGTCAGGTGATGAGAACGGTCATTGTTCTTTCTGTGTCCTTCCAAGGGGAGCAAAGGGTTATAGTGTTTTTTCTTTCTTTATGTTTTTTCATGGAGATAAAAAGCACTATAGAAACGTCGACAAAATTCTTCTCTCCAAAATATCCAGGGCCGAAGACCTTCACTATAACACACACATGCACGCACACACTCACACATTTATATATATATATATATATATATATATATATATATGTATATATGTATATATATGTATATATATATGTATATATATATGTATATATATATGTATATACATATATATATATATATATATATATATATATAATTTATTTATTTACCTATTTATTTTTTGCTTTGATAACACCTCGAAACAAAGTATGAAAAAGTACACCATGAAAAGGAAAATATTCAAGAAATTAAG
>NC_134809.1:28770540-28775540 GCF_046742065.1 Oratosquilla oratoria | reverse complement strand
ATCAATATTATTATCATATCATTATTAGTAGTATTATTGTCGTTATTATAATTGTTGTGATTAACAATGATATTATTATTATTATTATTGCTATTATTATTTTATTTTATTTGTATTTCTATTTATTTGTATTTTCTTTATTATTCACTTACTTTCTTTTTATTTATTATATTTTATTTTACTCTTGTTTCTATTGACTTTTTCATTTTATTTATTTATCTGTTTATTCTATTGATGTATTTATATATTTTTATTTTCTTATTTATTTGCTGAGTAGTATGATAGGGGTTACCAGGCTGGATAGAGTGAGAAATGAGGAGGTGAGGAGGAGAACAGGGGTGGAAAAGGAGCTGGGAGATAGGGTTGATGAAAGAGTATTAGGATGGTTTGAACACATGGAAAGAATGAGTGAAGAAAGACTAGTAAAAGAGGTGTGGAAGGCAGATGTGGAGGGAGTGAACATGAGGGGACGTCCTAGGATGAGGTGGATGTATGGGGTGAAGGGGGCTTTGGGGAAGAGGGGAATGTCTGTTGAGGAAGGACGGGAGAGGACAGAAGACAGGGGTGAATGGAGAATGGTTGTATATGGATGATGTTGTGATAGCATGAGGTGGAATGGGCGGGTGGATGGGGGGTGAGGTAGTATGTGTGAGCAAAATTTGACGCAGCCCAAAGGGATTTCTCCCCGTCCTCTCATTTTATGCAATGGGGGGATGGAGAGGGGGGGTCGCCGATTTAATGAAGCGGCCTTGCTGTGGATGTACTGTGTCTTGCGACACTGCTTCTGACCCAGGGCAGTGGACAAGGTGCAGGGATGACCCGTCATCCAGGAGGTGTTACCTCGTAAGATAAGAGGGAGGGTGGAGGGGTGTGGAGTGTATTCAGGGATGGAATGGGTGGGATTGATTTTGGACCTTTTTCTTTTTGGCTACCCCCCTTGTAAGGGGGAAGAAGCCTTGGTATATGTATGTATGTATTTATTTATTTGTTAATTCTGTTGATGTATTTACATATTTTTATTTTCTTATTTATCTCTGTTATTATTATTATTATCATTATTATCATTATTATCATCATTACTATTATCAATATTATTATTATAATTATTATTATTGTTATCAATGTCATTATCATTATCAGTATTACTATCATTATTGTTATCATTATCATTATAATTATGAAATATCATTATTATCATTATTATTATTATTGTTATTATTTTTATTATGATTATTATTATTATTATTATTATCATTATTTTTTATTATTTTTTTTTTTTTTTGTGGGGAGGATGGATTGAGGTGGGAAACATGTTTATTGGTTGTTTTCTTTAGGATAAGAACATGAGAATGAAGAAAACTGGAAGACACCATAAAGCCTACACTAGGCAGTTCCATGTCCATTACCACCTGCCATCCCCATCCATAAAGTTGTCTACCCTTTTCTAAAAACAACCGATAGTTTCAGCGCTCACTGCATGGTTGACTTTCCATTTTTTTTTCTCTCTTTTTTTATGATGATGATGATGATGATGATGATGATGATAATGATGATGATGAGACGAGAAAATATTTCAGGTCAAAGAGAATGTTTCGGTTCTCGCTAGGACGGCCATTTCAAGTTTAGTTTATTATAGAAGGTGAAAGTGAAAGTGCCCAGCGGTGGCTTGGTGGAAGAAGAGGAAGAAAAATGTGAGGAAGAGGAAGAAGACGATGATGGTGAGGAGGAGGACGAGGAGGAAGAGAAAGAGTAGGAGCAGGACAGAAGAAGAGTAGGAAGAAGAAGATGATTCTGATGATAGTGAGGAGGTGGGCGAGAAGGATTAAGATCTGAAATGGAGTATAGAGATAGAAGAAGAAGAGGAGGAAGAAGAGAAAGAGGAGAAGGAGGAAGAACATGAAGAAGAAGAAAAATATTTTGATAATAATTATGAGAAGGAGGAGAAGGAGAGAGATAGAAGTTGAGGACGAAAAAGAAGAGGACAAAAGAAAAAGAGGAAATGAAGGAGAATAATAATAATAAGAAAACAAAGAAGAAAAAAGAGAAGAACAACAATGTAACGAACATGACAACGACATTGGCATGAATGACAACATCATTTTCAACAAAGAAAAAAACACTGATAACAGTGACAACATTGGCGACAGCGATAGTAATACCCGTAACACTGACAAAAACATCGACAATAACATTCACATGAGTGACAATATCGGTGACAACATAATGTACGACACTGACAAAAACAGTTAGGACTGACAAAAACACTGACAGTGACGTATTGCTGGCAACAATGACAACATCGTTGACGAAAGTGACAACAAAAGCACAGACGACTGACAACAATACCTGTAATAAAAAAAAAAGTAGTCAGATCAGTCCAGAGCTTAATACAACAGAACATACGCATTGCGTCGGAATCTGACAGATTGCAATGAAATCATACATTATTTTTTTTCAATAGAACATAACGGAAGAATACATTTTTATGAAGGAATTTATGTAATTTTGAAGCATATTTGACAGTTCGGATTTTCAATATCGGATAAGTGGATTGGATGAATGCCTATTCTAGTTTTGTGATGGAAAATCCCAATAGGCTTCTAGATCGCGCGAAAAAGTACAGGACCATGCGATTTATATTCATGTGCGTACATATATATCTATATATATATATATATATATATATATATATATATATATATATATATATGTGTGTGTGTGTGTGTGTGTGTGTGTGTGTGTCTGTGTGTGTGTGTGTCTGTGTGTGTGTATTCACCTCGGATCTGCTGCAGTCTCTGTCGAGACAGCCAGACACCACCCTACGGCAGTGAGCACAGAGCTCATTATTTGCCGTACGCCACTGTCAAGGAGATTGTCTGATATATATATATATATATATATATATATATATATATGTGTGTGTGTGTGTGTGTGTGTGTGTGTCTGTATATATATATATATATATATATATATATATATATATATATATATATATATATATATATATAATATATATATATATATATATATATATATATATTGAAAGTTTCGTCTGCATTACGAATGGATGAAATCATCAGCCCAATAACCTGTTTTATACAACTCCTATCTCCACCAGTAAGGCCCCTTAACATTTGTACGAGGCTTTGTAACTTATTATGGAATAAATCAAGTCCGGCCAGCGAGAACAATTGATATAATACTTTGGTTTCAGTAAAGTCCGCGTGTTTGTTGATACTATGATTCCATTATTTCTTTATCACTGCAATGAGTTCCATCCCTGTATGCAATTAGATTTTTTTTTTCAAAACAGAGCCAATAATTAAAAATTGAGTTTAAGCCAATGTGGACAAAATCGAGTACTTGTTATATACAGTCAATATTCGAGGGTCTTTAGAGACACCTTAGCGGACCAGAGGCACGTAGTATTTTTTTTATTATATTCAAACTTTGGCATCATATTGTTATGATCATTCACATTTTTTAACACACACACACACACACACACACACACACACACACACACACACACACACACACACACACACACACACATATATATATATATATATATATGTATATATATATATATATATTCATAAATTGATATGTGTATGGGTATATATGGAAATAAACTCTACTACTCGGATTCGAACCCTCGCCTGAGCGGCTTGTTTCTTATAAAGACGAAGACCGTAACATCACACTATCGTCTTTATGAGAAGCAAGCCGCTCAGGCGAAGGTTCGAATCCCAATAGGAGAGTTTATTTCTAAATGTCATGACTCAAACAATACACACACACACACACACACACACACACACACACACACACACACACACACACACACACACACACACACACACACACACACACACACACACGGCTCGGTGGGGGATTGGTAAAGCACTGGCCTCACAAGCCAGAGAACCGGGGTTCGATTCCCCGGACGGGCGGAGATAAGTTGGGTTTGTCTCCTTTCACGTGTAGCCCCTGTTCACCTAGCAGCGAGTAGGTACGGGACGTTAGTCAAGGAGTTGTGACCTTGCTGTCCCGGTGTGTGTTGTGTGAGTGGTCTCAGACCTACCCAGAGATCGGCTAATAAGGAGCTCTGAGCTCACTGCCGTAGGGTGGTGTCTGGCTGTCTCGACAGAGACTGCAGCAGATCCGAGGTGAATACACACACACACACACACACACACACACACACACACACATATATATATATATATATATATATATATATATATATATTAATATGTGTATATATATACATACATATATATATATATATATATATATATATATATATATATATATGCAAGGTAACCACTTAAGAAAATAAACAAACGGATCGGAGCGCTTTCGTGTATTACATCTTCAGTGTAAATTACAAAGAAAGAGGGTACAGCAAACATAATATAGTAGAACAATAGTATAAGGAACTCACTAGGAAAGGTTGTGGACGAATTGTCCGGGCGTGGGTCACACGTCCAGCATTCTTACATTTTGTAATTATTGGCTATTTCTTTGCAAATATAATTATCAGTTTTGTACAATTCTAAGTTAAGGTTAAAGTTGTTATCATTTGTGATTTTAATCAGGCAACTTTCAATTAAATTCCTTTCGACAAAATTATTGTATATATATATATATATATATATATATATATATATATATATATATATATATATATATATATAATAGGGATAGAAACTATCAAGTGAATGAAATCAAGAAAAATTTAAATGTTATTGTCTTGCAATAAACATATTTCATTGAAGGTGATGTAACGTTATGTAGACTTAATTTTCTTTCAAATTTATTTCCCTAATTTTTCTAACTTGTTCGGGCTTTGATCTCTTGTTCAAAAGTGTTCATCTCTTCCAATCCAGCTTTTACTTTAGTTGAACTACATTTTTAATCTTATTCACGCCATGACATTCAACATTACCCTTTCCACACACAGACAGAACATTCTAGTGTCTACAGAACCCTCA
>NC_134809.1:28753040-28758040 GCF_046742065.1 Oratosquilla oratoria | reverse complement strand
TTATTATTATTATTATTATTATTATTATTATTATTGTTATTATAGTTATTATTATTGTAATTATTTCTATTATTATTGTTATTATTATTATTATTATTATTATTATTATTATTATTATTATTATCATTAATATTATTATTATCATTATTATTATTATTATTATTATTATTATTATTATTATTATTATCATTATTATTATTATTATTGTTGTTGTTGTTGTTGTTGTTGTTGTTGTTGTTGTTGTTGTTATTATTATTATTATCATTATCATTATCATTATTATCATTATTATTATTCTATTATTATCATTATTATTGTTATTATTATTGTTATTATTATTGTTATTGTTGCTGTTGTTGTTATTGATATTATTATCATAAAGGATTACAAAGGATTTCAAAGGCGGAGCATGCCGACAGGAGACTTTTTGGTTCATAACTAGGTCGGATCCGAAAAAATTGTAATAATGATCAATAGATAAATAGATAAAAATTACAATATAAATAATAGTAAATTAAATAAATTACTATTATCATTATTATTATTATCAACATTATCATCAATATTGCTGATATTATTACGGCATTATTATTGTTATTGTTCTTACTATTATTATCATCATCTTCTTTTTTCTTCTTCCTCCTTTCCTTTTTCTTCTCCTTCTTCTTCTACTACTACTTCTACCACTACTACTACTACTACTACTACTACTACTACTACTACTACTACTACTACTACTACTACTACTACTATTACTACTTTCTTTTCATAATACAAGGACGGTGAAATTTTTCCACTTCTCTTTCATGATTGTTTTTATTTTGCCAGAATAAAATGAATGAAGCGTAGGCACGTGGCCTGTCGTCTCTTGAAGACCCTACCAAGGTTCAAAAGAGGGGCCACGCAGCGAAAACTAATGGCAGTTAGTGGATGTTTAGCGATTGAATTTAGTTGTGGAAATTGGTCTCCCAAAAAGGCGAGAGAAAGGCAACACCTAAATGTTGGATGTGTAACAAAAGGCAAGTTAAAGCATAGGTTTTATGTCCGGGGTCTGTTGAAAGCTTAAGATCCCCTAGAGGTTAAAAAAAGGGGCTACGAACCAAAAACTAGTAGGAATTAGTAGATGCTTAGCGATTTAGTGTCATTTTAGTCTCTCCAAGAGAGACTAAAAAACAGCAGTACATAAGTGTTGGATATGTGACCCAAAATGAGTTGAGTGACGCGAACTAAAGAGCATCATTAAAGATAGTTGTGTTGAGGACGTTAAGTCAGAGAATCTTATCACTGGCTATAATTACTTGTTAATGTGATAATTATTTTGTTATCATCTGTTTCTTTAAGAATCATCAAATTTTTGACTATCGTTCACTTCTTCTTATCTTCAGAATCCTCCGCTTTCTTGAGAATTAGTTGGCAACTTTTTTTAATTACGATTTCTTTAATATTTCCATTATGAAGATCGTTAACCATTTAAGAACCGCCGATCTTTGAATCAAAGGATCACAATTTTTGGAATAGAGAATCAGAGGGCATTGTAAACCAATTACTTTGAAGTAATAGTATTCAAAGTTGTCATTGTTTGGATGCATAAGTTAATTAAATTGCTCGTGCTTCTTCTTTCAGAACAATTATTTTGTCAATTAGATCGTTGGAAATTTTATTTTCAGTCAGGTATATAGAAAATGGGAAATAATCTAATTAAAGAAAGAAGAGATATTTTAGTTTAATCTTGCAACAAGTGAAAGCAACCAGGTGAACACACAGACACACACACACACACACACACACACACACACACACACACACACACACACATGCACACACACGCACATACATACACAAATACTCACACATATCATATCTATATGCACGCAGTCAATAAATGCTATGTACATATGTAGACATGTGATATAAATATAAATGCAGGTGTGTTTGTATATGTATATACGTATGTGCATTTGTATATAAACAGGTACTGACCAAGAGCTACAAAATAATTACCCTCTAGCACAAGTACACACATGCACACACACATACATACACACACAAATACTCACACATATATATATGTGCACGCAGTCATATATAAATACTAATACGTACATATGCAGACATGTGATATCAATATAAATGCAGGTGTGTTTGTGTGTGCATATACCAGGGCTGTGGAGTCGGAACACAAAACCTCCGACTCCGACTCCGACTCCGACTCCGACTCCTCTTCATGTAATTAACTGATTATGGCCTACATATTTTATAAAGCCTATACAACACACATACGCTCCAATCTTGAGTAGACTTATATCATTATAACTGGTTTATATCAAAGAATAAATATATATGTTATAGTGTGGCTTACCTATGTTTGACCTCTTCATTGATACTTTATAACTGAAGTAGAGACAAAAATTTTGAAAGGATATTGAAGAAAATTCAGTAAAAAAAGATTCTATAATGTAAGACATTTGGCATAATATATATCTTTGCAAATAAGTGATAAGTAAATTTCAAAAACAAAAATACTGTTCTTTATAACAAAAGTTGAAATATAGGATTTATAAAGGATTTACAAGCCTAATAATAAAAAATATATAATGTAAGATTCTTTTACGTATATATTTTTGCAAATAGAAAAAAAAATGAAAATACTTTATAAAAGAAGTTTAGGCAAATTTCTTTAAAAGAAAAAGTAAGTATAGAGAAAATAAACCTTATTGATACGAGTACGGTACAAGGTCGAGTGTTACAGCTGAACATGTATGATACTGAAAGGTACATGTATCATACATACTTTTTGGGTATCATTATACTTCATATGTTTTCATACCTTCTTTTGTCTTAATGTACTGAAATTACTGACACAAGTACCTCTTGGTTTAACTACATACTGGTACTACTATGCGATTATTGCGATGGACATTACTCTGGTTCTGGAACCGATCTTATCGATACGAGTACAAAGCCAGATACAGCTGAACATGTTTGAAACGTGAAACATTTTTTCAACATTAAATATCCTTATTTCAATAATTCAATATCAAAAAGTATAGAGGCAAAAAAGAAGGGGAAAGGAGAGAAGAGGTAGTATTATTGCGATAGTGTACAGTTGAAATCATAATTATCCTACTGTTTGGCAACACAGCAGTGGGAGAAACCACCAAACTGATGGAGTGATGGAAACGATGCATATGGAACTTGACAGGAATATTACAGCTCCCGTGATTGTGTGTCAACAGGTGTAAAATGAAGGTGTTTAATTTATTTAAGTAATACTTTGGATGTTTATCGGTTTATGTATAAATTTGAAAGCCAGCGTTGCACAAGGACGTTTTGGGGGTTTAGTGGAATGACTACGAAGACAAGACGATGAGATTTATTACATTTTATAATTTTTTTTTTTATATAATCTACTTATAAGGAGTGTGCACTGCATAACTCTACAGACTAAACGAAGGCCTTATAAAATGTAAATTAACTGGAGTCGGAGTCGGTATATTTTTACCGACTCCAGTGACACCGTAGTTGCTTCCGACTCCGACTCCACGTCTCCGACTCCGACTCCACAGCCCTGGAATATACGTATGTGCATTTGTATGTAAACAGGTACTGACCAAAAGGTACAAAATAATTACCCTCGTGCACAACGGCCAGAGAAGAGAATATTATCAAAAAGAAAATAAAAAGAAAGCAAAGAAGTTCAATATTAAATGCAGCGCGACAGGAATCCCCTTAATACTCTTGTAATTGAAAAACTCGAAGACGGAGACGGAGACCTCGGAAGTGAGGGAGGTCGAACCAGAGAAGTCTTCGAGGTTCCGAAGACTTCCTCCCAGAGACTATGGAATCCGTAAGAGATTCTGCTAGAGGAGAAGCCGAGGTTCCAAAGACTTTCTTCCAGACACCTCGGGGCCCGAAGAGTTCCTGCCAGAGGAATTTCCGAGGTCTCGAAGACTTCCTTCCATAGGTTTTGGAGTCTGGAAGAGTTCTTGCATGTCGAGTCTCAGAGATCGGAAGACTTCCTTCCAGAAATTTTGGAGTCCGAAAGAGTTCCTGCTAGAGGAGATTCCAAGGTACCGAAAACTTCCTTCCAGAGACTTCGGGTTCCGGAGGACTTCCTTCCAGAGACTTCGTAGACCAAAAGACTTCCTGCCAGAGACGTCCGGTAGAGTTCTTGCCAGAAGAGTCTTCGAGGTCCCGAAGCCTTCCTTCCAGAGACTTTCGAGTCTCGAAGAGTTCCTGCCAGAGACTTTTGAAGGAAAAAGAAACGAAGAAAGGTTAAAGATTCTTGGACATCGACGCTGACGCCGACACCGCTTCGATCTGGTCGTATCAGCGCTCGAAAGGAAAGTTTAATTTGATTCCATTTCAGTTTCCGTTTTCCTACTTTTTTTCAAAAATTCTTGAAGAGTTTGTTGTGGCCAATATAAGGCCAAGAAGGAAATGGAAATTGGAAATGTTATCGTTCATATTCCCAGCATGTGTGTGCAAGGTTTATATGTATGTACATATGTAATTCACAACAGTCTTAGGTCACGTGTTGGACTCGTTATCGACATTTCTTAGCCTTTTGGATGAGAGCTCATACCTTATATATGGCCCGATCTATGGGTAATCTACGGCCTTACACGCACACACACACACATACACACACACACACACACACACACACACACACACACACACACACACACACACACACACACACACACACACACACACACACACACACACACACACACACACACACACACACACACACAGAACCCCTTACCCGCCAGATTTGGAATGCCGGTGCTGAATTTTTCATCCCTGGGTGGGATTCGAACTCAGATCGCTGAATTAGCGGTCGAGAGCAGTATCACTGCACTGTCGAGCCGTGTGTGAGAGAGATAAAGAGAAAGTGGTGGGGTAAAGACACTGTTAGACTGAGAAAATGAAGCACTGTAAAAGATATATATATATATATATATATATATATATATATATATATATATATATAT
>NC_134809.1:28745540-28748040 GCF_046742065.1 Oratosquilla oratoria | reverse complement strand
ACTAGATCCGGAAGTTTTCTTCTTTTGGTTAAATATTTTCCATCCGAGAAAACCTTATGGGTTTGATATTAGTCTTAGAGGACCCTCTAGTGGGTTTCATTCTAGAGAGCCTTTGGTTACTGTGGTCAAAACCCATTTCTAGATTTCAGTATCAAATCCGTATTAGAAGAACCATGTTTTACATATGCATGGATGTATTGAAATTCATAAGTTAATTAAGAGGTTAACAGGACATCGTTATATCTTTGGAAATCAATTAATATTTGTTATACGAATTTAGATACATGTATATACATATGAAAGGTTAACAGGAAATTGTCATGTCCTTGGAAGTTAATGTGTATTTATTATACGAATTTAGATACATACACACACACACACACACACACACACACACACACACACACACACACACACACACACACACACACACACACACATACACACACACACACACACACACATATATATATATATATATATATATATATATGTGTGTGTGTGTGTGTGTGTGTGTATGTGCTGCCTGTAATTCGTTCTGTTTTGAAGGGTCAGTGTGGTACAGGCGGTACAGTCCTCGCTTTATATGAAGCATTCCGCTCTGGCGGGGGTTCGAATCCCAGCAGATGAGTTTATTTCCAATTGTCAAAATGACACAAACGCTTGTCGGAAGACTAGCCTGCATAAAGGATTTGATGAAATATAGTACATACCACGTTCTACACGAGTGCCCTCGGCAGAATGATTAGTCCGTGAACTAATTCGTTCTGTTTTGAAGGGTCAGTGTAGTACAGGCGGTACAGTCCTCGCTCAATACGGGGGAGAGAGGATTACCCATGCCCCCGTATTGAGTAATTTATATATGGAGTTTTTTTAAACCAAAATTTTAAGTAAGGTCATTCCCCCCAACATTACATGGATGCGGTACATTGATGACATCCTATGTCTGTGGCCCATTCAAGATAATGTAAATGATTTTTTATGTAAGCTTAATAATTTGGTCAGTTCCATTAAGTTCACGGTGGAGATAGAGAGTGAAGGTGTTTTGCCTTTCCTTGATTGTAATATCTACCGCCGTGAAAGTGAGTTGAAGTTTAGTGTA
The DNA here is from genome assembly GCF_046742065.1 of Oratosquilla oratoria. Taxonomy (NCBI): domain Eukaryota; kingdom Metazoa; phylum Arthropoda; class Malacostraca; order Stomatopoda; family Squillidae; genus Oratosquilla; species Oratosquilla oratoria. The sequence goes on along the minus strand of NC_134809.1, from coordinate 28,746,938 downwards.
TATCGTAAACCAACCAATGTTTGTTCATATATACACTATTATTCCTCACACCCTGATGGCGTAAAGATATCTGTTTTTTCGTCGATGTACGTACCTCAGGGCCCTACGCATTTGCAGCCCAGAGTACATCGATGATGAAATAAGATGTATTTACGACATTGGTACTAAGCTACAATACCCCACACATGTTCTTGACACAGCTTACAATCGTGCTAAAAGGTCATTTTATAACCTTAGGTCAACTCAAACTTTCAATATGAATAACTTGCTAATTCTACCGTACCAAGAGAACCTGAAAAATATTCCAAATATATTACGTAACTTTAACATTAATGTAGTTTTTAACAATAAGAGCACTGTAAGACAACTGCTCATAAATAATTCTGTCAATAGTGTTAAAGGGTGTGTGTACAAAATACCTTGCAAATCATGTAATCAGTTTTATGTTGGTCAGACTGCTAAAACATTCACAACACGAATCAATCAACACAAGAAATACGTTTGAGAGGGAAACCAATCTAGCGGTATATTCAACCACATGAACCATTTTAACCACCCAGTTGACTGGGATAACGCTAAAGTCATCACATACAACAACAACATAACATAAAGAAATTTAATTGAATGCAGTTTGATCAAATCTAGTAAGGGGATAAATGTTAATCTTCATCAAGGTTTGTACAAATTAGATAGTTTTATTTCTCATGAAATTTCAAAATTGTTTAAATTGTAATATAAATCATGAGCAGTTGTCCCATACTTGTTGGTTACCAGGACGGTCCAAACGTCCGTCACGTGTACTTCTTCCACTACCTCTCCGAATGCCCTCTTCACTATGTCATATATTCTGTACCTTGTTTCTTCATTTTATAATTCCTTCTTTGTATCTGCACTGAAGATGTAATTATACGAAAGCGCTCTGCTTCGTTAGTTTACTTTTCCTAGTGGTTACTTACGCATTTGTGAACACACGCTCTTAGTGTTTTTATTGTATATATATATATACACATATACATATGTATATATATGTATATATGTGTATATGTATATATATATATATATATATATATATATATATATATATATATATATATATGAGAGAGAGGGGGGGAAGGGAGAGAGAGATAGATACTTCTGTCGTAACTTCTGTGTTTCGCGTATCGTGGTATTGTTGCTGGAACAAGTGATGCTGATATCGGGAACTTGAGTGGAGTGCAGCAGCGCCCTCACTTCGCGCCACCACAAGTTCGTCTCTCTCCATTTTCAGCATAGAAATCCAACTGCGGGTTGGTTGCTCTGTGTGTGTATGTGTATGTGCGTATGTGTGCGTGTGTGTGTGTGTGTATGTGTGTGTGCGTGTGTGTGTGTGTGTGTGTGTGCGTGTATGTGTGTATACTC
>NC_134809.1:28738040-28740540 GCF_046742065.1 Oratosquilla oratoria | reverse complement strand
TGTTTCTGTATACTATACGTTGTCATAATCATACTTGTAGTGGCAATTGTTCAAAAGTATTTTGTCATATAGGAATTCAGGAGGGAATTGTGTTCATTGTCATTTCAATGTACGTTGTATAAAGTGATCTTGTTACCCTTTGATGTATTTATTTAGTTTAAATAAATTTTACAGTATGGTGTGTAACACGGCTCTATTTATGAGTATTCATTTGTAATACACCCACAGGTTGAAATTAAATGATTACGGTAGACCACGAATTTTTAGTGTGAAACACTTATTATTATTATTATTTTTTTATCATAATTGTTATACATCTTTTATCATAATTTATTGTATTATTATTAATAATTCATTGAAAAGAAATATGTAAACTTAACAAATGTGTGAGTATGAATTTGTAACACTGATTGAAATTAAATGATTGCGGCAGTGCACGAATTTATAATGTGAAACACTTATCATTATTATTATTCATTATACTTGTTATACATCTTTTATCATTATTTATTATATTACTATTTATCATTCATTGAAAATAAATACGTGAAATTAACAAACGTTGTTGGCAAAAAACTCAGTAACGTTAACAGTTTTGTGATTACCTTGAGTACACCTGTAGTTCTTTTGGACTTGCTCGTAGCTTTCATATTTCACGAGAAGTAATTATCTAATGGCGGTGCGATGTTTCTGAACAAAAATGCTATGGGACGAATTGGTGAAGAGTTTTTTCTCGTGATTTTTTTTTTTTTTTCCAAATACAATGTTCTTTGTCGAGTTGTGTATTTTCTTATTTGTCTGTTTTTCTTTTTCTCTCTTTATTTTCTTATAATTTTTTTTAATTTTCTTTTTTCTTTTTACTTTTGTTTTTCTTCATTTTCCTCTCTCGTTCTCTCACTCGTTCTCTCTCTAACTCTCTCTTTATCTCTCTCTCTCTATCTCTCTATCTCTCTTTATCTCTCTCGCTCTCTCTTTCTCTCTATTTTTTTAGCAATGCATAATCGAAAAGAAATCCAGGTGAGCAACATCATTTTTCTTTATTTTCTCCTTTTTACTTATCTATTTTTTTTTCATCTCTTTATCATTTTCATCAATTTATCTATTCATTTATTTATATATTTCTACAAAGTATAATCCCTAAAAATCTCTCTCTCTTTTCCAGGTGAGTAAAGGCTTTTGGACGCGGCTCGACGCTTGCGAAAGGTCATCCGTTGACCCAAGGTAAGGTCACTTCTCTCTGGTTAAGGTCTGAGTCGAGGTCATCTGAGGTTCTGAGGTAAGGCCATTGTTCCTTGAAGAATTTTTGTCACTCAACTAAAGTCTTTGGGGAACGAGGAGCGTACAGTTGGGAATTAAATTTCGATTCCATCTTTTGACAAATCAAAAGGCCTGGAGATTATTCTCCAAATTATTTCATATTGTCATAAAAGTAATTACTTTAACAGTAGTAATTGTGGTTAGATATCGGTATTTATGTGCATACATATATATATATATATATATATATATATATATATATATATATATATATATATATATATATATATATATATATATATATATGCATATGTGGTTTTATATACGCATATACATAAATATGCACATAACGGTATACATATACATACGAATATACATATTGTACAACTATATATATATATTATGTATATATATGTATATATATATGTATATATGTATATATATATACATATGAATATATATGTATACACACACACACACATATATATATATATATATATACATATATATATTATATATATATGTATATATATATACATACATATATATATATATATATATATATGTCTATATATATACATATATATATATATATACGTACACACGTAAAGGAAAGAAAACATACTGAAGGCAAAGATAGAAACAGAGTTCCAGGAGACACCAATGCATTATCTGGGACCCACTGCCGGACAAGACAGAGGGAGCCTTGGTGTTCTCTGCCTCGGACACAATTGTGGTTCGGATGGCAGAACTCGTAGCTACCGCCACCATTGCCCGTCTTATCGAAGCTGCTAGGGTGAGCTCTCCCAGGGAGGAGAAGGACTAGCCACCCTAGCCTAGCGAAACTGGAAACATCAGGAGATACATTTTGCGACGTAAAATGAAGTCGAATAAGATTTGTTGTCAATGTTGTTGCCCATGCCTCTATGCCGAAGTTCCTGGATCGAACAAAGAAGGATCAATGGCGGGCGATGAACAGAGAGACCCTACAGCAAATAAAACAACAGACAGGATCAAAAAAGCTGTAAAAAGGGTCCAAAAATGCTTCCGAAATTCTTGCCGTTATATACGTTTATGCCTTGTATGCTGCTGCATTATTCCGTATGATGAATATATGAATTACAAGGAGCCCGAAGACATGGAGGGGCGTTTCTTCTTTTAGTTCAACAATGGAGCTCTTTGATGGAGATCATACCCACGATACATGTGCCAGTAAGTAAGGTAAGTCCCATCTTTCTCTCTC
>NC_134809.1:28725540-28728040 GCF_046742065.1 Oratosquilla oratoria | reverse complement strand
CCCTCCTCCCCATTTTCTACTTCTTCCCCTTCTCTCATCCCGTTCCCCCTTCCCTCTTTCCCCTTCCCATTTCCCTTTTCCCCCTTTCTATTTCCCCTTTCTATTTCCCCTTTTCCCTTCCCCTTCCCCTCCCCCTTTCCCCTTCCCCTCCCCCTACCCCTTTCAAACACTTTTTCTCCTTCCTTTCCGACTTCAGTCTTCTTCGCTTTATCATGTCCTTCCCCCTTCTCCCTTCCCCCTTCTCCCTTCCCTCTTCTCCCTTCCCTCTTCTCCCTTCCCTCTTTCCCCTTCCAGACCTCTTTTCGCTTTCCTCTCCGACTTCGGTCATCTTCCCTTTCCTCCTTTTCCCCTCTCCCGTCCCCTTCCCCTTCCAAACCTCCTTTTCTTCCCAATTTCACTCCCCTTCTCTTTTTCCCTTCTCTTTCCTTTCCCCTTTCCCCTTTCCCCCTTCTCCCTTCCCTTCTTCTTCCCCTTCCCCCTTCCTCTTCCCTTCCCCCTCCCCCTTCCTCTTCCCCAATCTCCAATGCCTTTGCTTACTTTCGAATTTTGTTTTGATCTGAATTCTTTCTTTCATTCCTTTCACGATTTTTTGTCTCTCTCGTTCGTAGTCCCTCCTCTCGTTTTTATCTCCTTCTGACCTCTCTACCTTCCCTTTCTCCCCCTTTTTACCTTTTTGCCTCATTAAAATCTTCCCTCAATCGTTACCTCCCTTCCACTCTTTCTCTAAATCCCACGCACCCTCTCCTTCTCTACCTTACTCCCTTCCACTTCCCACTCCCTCTCCACCTCTCCATCCTTCCCTCCTTTCCCCCCCTTTCCCCTTCCTTCTTTCTTGCCTTCCCTCCCTTCTTTCCCTCCCTTTCCCCTTCCTTCTTCCCTCCTTCCCTACCTTCCTCTCTTCCTCTCCCTAATCTCTCTCATTCACTCCTTCCCTCCCCTCCTCCCTTCCTCTCCCCACTCAATATCTCTCCCTCCTTCCCTCCTTCCCTCCTTCTCTCCTTCCTCCTTCTCTCCCTCCCTTTCTTCCTTTCCTTCCTCCCTCCCTCCCTACCTCCCTTCCTTCCTCCCTCCTTCCCTACCTTCCTCCCTTCCTCTCCCTAATCTCTCTCACTCACTCCTTCTCTCCCCTCCTGTCTTCCTCTCCCCACTCACTATTTCTCCCTCCTTCCCTCCCTTCCTCCTTCTTTCTCTCCCTCCCTTTCTTCCCTTCCTCCCTTCCTCCCTCCCATTTGTCACTTCCTCACTTCCTCTTCCTGCACCCTAGATCTCCCTCACTTACTTCTTCCCTCCCTTTCTCCCTGTACACTAGACCTTCCTCCTTCCCTCTTTTACTCCCTCCCCCTCTTGCTACCTTTCTCTCCCTATACACTATACTTCCCTCTCATCATCTCTTTCTCCCTCCCTCCTTCCCTCTCTCCTTCCCCACTTCCTTCCCTCCCTCATTCCCTCCCTCCTTCCCTCCCTCCTTCCCTCCCTACCTTTCCCTGTACACTAGACCTTCCTCCTTCCCTCTTTTACTCCTTCCCCCTCTTGCTACCTTTCTCTCCCTATACTTCCCTCTCATCATCTCTTCTTCCCTCCCTCCTTCCCTCTCTCCTTCCCCACTTCCTTCCCTCCCTCCTTCCCTCCCTCCTTCCCTCCCTACCTTTCCCTGTACACTAGACCTCCCTTTCTTCCTCCTTCCCTCCCTACCTCCCTCCCACATCCCCTCTCTCCTTCCCTCTCGCCTTCCCTCTCTCCTTCCCTCCTTCCCTCCCTACCTTTCCCTGTACACTGGACTTTCCTTTCTCCCTACTTCTCTCCCTCTCTCCCTCCCTCTCTCCTTCCCTCTGTCCTTCCCTCTCTCCTTCCCTCCTCCTTTCCTTCCTATTCACCTCCCTCCTTTCCTCCCTCCACTCCTCTTCCTATACCTTAGATCTTCCTCCTTGCCACACTCACTATACACTCCCTCCCTCCCTCTTTCCCTCCCTCCCTCCTTCCCTCCCTCACTCCATTCTACCCTTCCTCCCTTTCTCTTCATATATCTTTGATCTCCCTCACTTACTCCTCTCCTCTTCTCTCCCTGTACACTAAAGCTCCCTCCTTCCTTCCTTCACTCCCTTCCTCCCACCCTCTCTCCATTCCCCTCCTACAAACTAGATCTCACTCACTCACTCCTTCCCTCCCTTTCTCTCCCTGTACACTGGAACTCCCTCCTTCCCTCCCTCCCTCCCTCCTTCCCTCCCTCCCCTCGCTTCCTCCCTCCTACAAACTAGATCTCACTCACTCACTCCTTCCCTCCCTTTCTCTCCCTGTACACTGGAACTCCCTCCTTCCCTCCCTCCCTCCCTCCTTCCCTCCCTCCACCTACACTTTAGACCTCCCTTTTCCTTGTCTCCCTCCTCTCCATCCCCTACCCTCCTTCACTCCATCCCTCCGTCCTTAATTCCTCCTACTCTCCCTTCATTCCATACTCGCTCACTCATCCATTCATTCACCTCCTTCCTCCTCTCCCTCGCTC
>NC_134809.1:28710540-28713040 GCF_046742065.1 Oratosquilla oratoria | reverse complement strand
CCCCACCCCACGCCCCCTCCTCTCCCCAAGGCTCCCTCCATCCCCTCCAATTCCTTTTTTTTTTTTTTTCCAGAGCCGGGGGGGATGGGGGTCGGGAAGGGACCTGCAGGTCTATAGATTCTTGGCTGAGAGTGATGGGTTCGTTACCTACTATACTCAGGTTTTCCGAACAGTTTATGGGGTCTCCTCTCTCTCTCTCTCTCTCTCTCTCTCTCTCTCTCTCTCTCTCTCTCTCTCTCTCTCTCTCTCTCTCTCTCTCTCTCTCTCTCTCTCTCGCTCCCTATTCCTCTGTTTCTCTCTCTGTCTGTTTCTCTCTCTCTCTCTCTCACCCATTTTCCTTTTCTCTCAATTTCACTATTGTCTCGTTGTATGGTCACTACACCTTTCTCTTTTTCACTCATGTTCCTTTCCTTCCTCTTTTCCTTCTCTTTTGTCTTTCATGTCTCGTCTCTTCTCTTCCTTCTTTTTTCTCTCTGTTACTCATTATATCCTATATTTCTTCTTAATTCATTCTTTTTTCTTCCATTATTCTCCTCTTTCTTCTTCCGTCTTTCGTTTTCTTTTCCTTTTCATCCCTCTCTTCCTATGCCCTCCTCTCTTTTCTTCCTTATTCCCTCCTCCTTATTCCTCATTTCCCTTTCCGTTTCCTTTACCCCTCTCTAATCCTATTCACTTTTAGTCCTCTCTTTTTTTCTTTCTCCTCTTTCTTTTTTCCTTCTTTCCTCCTTTCCTTTCTCCTCCCTCTGTACTCTTCTTCCTTGATTCTTTTATTCTTTCTCCTCTCTTTCTTCCTCCTTTCCCCTTCTCTTTCCTTCATCCCTCTCTACTCCTTTCCTTCTTTCATCTTTCTTTCTCCCTCCTTTCCCTTTCTCTTCCCTTCATCCCTCCTTTCCCTTTCTCTTCCCTTCATCCCTCCTTTCCCTTTCTCTTCCCTTCATCCCTCTCTACGCCTCTTCCTTCCTTCCCCTCTTTTGTTCTTTCCTTTCCCTCTCGTTTTTCCCTTTTCCCTCTCTTTACTTCCTTTTGTCCCCTCAATTTTCTTTTCTCTTTTCCCCTCGCTTTTCTTCTTTCTTTCTCCTTCTCTTCCCTTCATCCTTCTCTCTTCTTCTTTCTCTTACTCTCCTTTCTATCCTCTTTTCTTTCCTTCATCTCTCCTTCTTTTTCTCTTCATCTCCTCCTCTTTTCCTCGATTTCCCCTTCTCTTCTTTTCATCCTTCTCTCTTCTTCTTTCTCTTACTCTCCTCCCCCTCTTTTCCTCTTCATTGGTTTCCCCTCCTCTTCATTCCTCTCTCTTTTTCTTTCTCTTACTCACCTCCCTCTCTTTTCCTCTTCCTTGTTTTCCCCTTCTCTTCCCTTTATTCCTCTCTCTTTTTCTTTCTCTTCCTCCCCTTCCTTTCTTCTCCTCTTCCTTTCCTCCTCTTCACTTTCCTCCATCCCTCTCTCTTCTTTCTCTCCCTCTCCTTCCTCTTTTCTCCTCTTCCTTCTTTCTCCTTCTCTTCCTGGTCATCCCCCCAACCCCCCAACTTCCCATCCTCCCCAGTCAGTCTTGGGCTTAATCGGTCCGGGACACATCCTGATTCCATCATCGACTTTTAAGAAATCTTATCTGCGCGGCCATCTTCTCATATTTCCTTCCGCCGTCCTCTGTCTCCTCCTCTTCCTCCTCCTCCTTATCCTCCTTCTTCTCCTCCTTCTTCTTCTCCTCTTCTTTCTCCTCTTCTTTCTCCTCCTCCTCCTCCTTCTCCTCTTCTCTCTCCTCCTCCTCCTCCTTCTCCTCCTCCTTCTCCTCCTCCTTCTCCTCCTCCTTCTCCTCCTCCTTTTTCATCTTCTTTCTCCTGCTCCTCCTCCTCCTCTTCCTCTTTCTCGCCCACTTCCTCCTTCTCATCCTCATCTTTCTTCTCTTTCTCCATCTCATACTTCCTTCCGCCGCCCTCAGCCTCCTTATCCTCCTCCTTCTCCTCCTCCTCCTCCTCCTCCTTCTCATTATCCTCCTCTGCCTCCTCATCTTCCTTCTTTTCCTCTTTTTACTCTTCCTTCTCTTCCTCCTCCTCCTCACCATATCTCTGTCTATCTATTTCTAACGCACACAAACACGTATGTGTGTGTGTGTATGCGATGGTGACACCCTTTCACCATTTTACTTCCTCTAAGAAGACAAAAGACAATTTTACGCGCTCGCACATGTGTGTGTGTGTGTGTGTGTGTGTGTGTGTGTGTGTGTGTGTGTGTGTGTGTGTGTGTGTGTGTGTGTGTGTGTGTGTGTGTGTGTGTGTGTGTGTGTGTGTGTGTGTGTGTGTGTGTGTGTATCTATGTATTTGTTTGTTTGTTCCCCTTCCGTGTTTGTCTCCCATCAATTGACACAACCCGACCCTTATGTAAAAATTCCCATTTTTGTCTTCCTCTTGTGTTTTTATTGCAAACCATTTTTCCCTTCGCTTTTATTTCCCCCCTTTCTCTCTTTTATGAAGTCTCCTTTTTAGCCGACACGGACCGACCCTCC
>NC_134809.1:28700540-28708040 GCF_046742065.1 Oratosquilla oratoria | reverse complement strand
CCGAGAGGACGTCACCATTCCTTTAATATTGAATATTCTTAAGGAAATAAATGCTGACAATTTTATTTTTTATATATATGTTTTTAACAATTTGGTGCCCTCCTTAAGCCTTCTGAAGGATAGAAGCGCTGGTTAAGACTGGGGAAATGTTGTTACCTAATTTTTTTCCTATGTTATTTTTATTCTTTTCTTTTTTCTTCCTCTTATTTCTCGATGTTGTCCTGAACTCTTCATCTCGCTCTTCCTTCCTCTTCTCCCCTCCCACTCTTTTTTACTCCCTCATGCTCTCTCTATCCATTAACCTCTTTTTCTTCTTCTCCTTCTTCTTCTTCTTCTTCTTTTTCCTCATCCTCACATTCATTTTGTCTTTCTCCCTCTTCTCTTCTTCTTCTTCCTCTCCTTCTTCCTCATATTCTTCATGTTCTTCTTCTCCTCTTCCTTTATTATCATCACATCTTCACTTCTATCTCCTTCTTCTTTTCCTATTCCTCTTTCTCACATTCATTTTGCCTTTCTCCTTCTTCTTTTCCTATTCCTCTTTCTCTTCCTCACATTCTTCATGTTCTCCTTCTCCTCTTCCTTTATCATCATCACACCTTTACTTCCATCTCCTTCTCTTCCTTTTCCTCTTCCTCACATTCTTCTTGTCCATATCCTTCTCCTGTTCCTCTTCCTCTTCTTCACATTCTTCATGTCCTTCTCCTTCTCCTCTTCCTTTATTATCATCACATCTTTACTTCTATCTCTTTCTTCTCTTCTTTTCCTCTTCCTCACATTCTTCTTGTCCATATCCTTCTCCTGTTCCTCTTCCTCTTCTTCACATTCTTCATGTCCTTCTACTTCTCCCCCTCTACTTCTTCTTTCCTCATCTTTCTTCTCATATATCTGTTTCTCCTCCTCCTTATCCTCCTCCTCCTCCTTATCCTCCTCCTCCTCCTCCTCCTCTGTCTCCTATTTTTCCTTTTCCTCCTTGTTTTCTTCTGTTTCTTCTACTGGTTCTTATTTTTCTCTACCATCTCCTCATTTTCCTTTTATCCTCCTCCTCTTCTTTCTACTTCTTCTTTTTCTTCTTCTCTTCCTTCTCTACTTTCTCCTCGTTCTCTCCTCTCACTCTTCTTCTTCTTTCTTTTTTTGCTCCTTCTTCCTCAACTCCTTTTTCCTCTCCTTCTTTTCCACACTCACCCCCACATTATCCCTTCCCCTCTCCCCTTCCCTTCCTCCTTTCCCTCCTCCCCTTCCATTCCCCCCTTCCCTTCCTCCCTTCCCCTCTCCCCTGTTTTACTCCTTCATTCCCCTTCCCCCTCTTATCATTTTCCTCTTCCTCAAATTCCCCTATTATCTCTCCCCCTTTTCCCCGAAATGCCCCTTCTTTTCCCCTCCCCCTCCCCCCCTTTCCCCCCTCCCCTCCCCGGATATGAAAATCTTAAATCTGTGTGATGTTTCTTTTTCCTCTTCCATTCCCCTTTCTCTCGATTTCCGTTTCGATTGCTCTCCCCCTATCTCCCCTCTCTCCTTCTCTCTCCTCCTCTCTCCCCCTCTCTCCCCTCTCCTCTACTGTCTACACCTGTCTCCCATCCTCTCCCCTCTATCTTCCCTCTCTTCCCCTCTTTCCACCTCTCTCTCTCTCTCTCTCTCTCTCTCTCTCTCTCTCTCTCTCTCTCTCTCTCTCTCTCTCTCTCTCTCTCTCTCTCTCTCTCTCTCACCTCTTTCTCTCTCTCTCTCTCTCTCTCTCTCTCTCTCTCTCTCTCTCTCTCTCTCTCTCTCTCTCTCTCTCTCTCTCTCTCTCTCTCTCTCTCTCTCTCTCTCTCTCTCTCTTCCCTATCTCCCCTCTCTCGCCCCTCTCTCCCTCTCTCATTTCCTCTAACTCCCACTCTCGCTTCCTCTCTTTCCCTCCCTCACTTCCTCTCTTTCCTCTTGTTCTCTTTTCTCTTGATATGCCTTTGTCCCCCGTTTTTCTCTATTTCCTCTCTTTGTTCTCTCTCTCTCTCTCTCTCTCTCTCTCTCTCTCTCTCTCTCTCTCTCTCTCTCTCTCTCTCTCTCTCTCTCTCTCTCTCTCTCTCTCTCTCTCTCTCTCTCCCTCTCCCTCTCCTCCTCTTTTTCCATTAGGACCTTCCCCTTCTCCCTACTCTTCCTCTTACCTTCCTTTGCTTCCCTTCCCTTTGCTTCTCTTTCCTTCCCATTCCCTCTCCTACTTTCTTCACCCTTTCCTTCCCCTCCCCTCTATTTCTTTCCCTTCTCTTCCTTTCTCCTCCCTTTCTCTCCCAGTCCTCTCTCTTTCCCTCCCCTCCTCTTTACTCCCCTCCCTTTCCATCCGCTCCACTCCCCTTCCCTCCCGTTCCATCTATTCCCGTCCCTCTTCCCTTCCCTTCCCTCCACTCCCCTTCCCATCTCATCCTTTTCCTTCCCTTTCTTTCCCTCCCCTTCCCCTCCCCTCCCCCTCCCATCCCCTCCCATCCCCTCCCATCCCCTCCCATCCCCTCCCATCCCCTCCCATCACCTTCCCTCCCCCTCCCCTCCCCCTCCCCTCCCCCTCTCTCCCCTCCCCTTCTCTCCCCTCCCCTTCTCACTCTCTCCCCTTCCCTTCTCTCCCCTCCCCTTCCCTTCCCTCCCTAAAAATCTCCATAATGTTTGCATTCAGTCCCTCTTCCCTCCAGTCTTTTTCTTACGTTCTCTCCCGTTGGCCCACTCCCGACTCCCTCATCCTCCACTAGGCCTCCCCTCACAATTCCCTCCCGACTCAGCCCTCCTTTCCGTTTGCCCTCCACAAACTTTTCCACTCCATTCCCACGTTTTTCGTCCCCTCTACTCCTCCTCCTTCCTCTTCTCCTCCTTCGCCTCTTCCTCCTTCCCCTTCTCCTCCTTCGCCTCCTCCTCCTCCCCTCCTCCTCCTCCTACTACATCTCTTACTCATGTTCCTCTCCCCAATACTCCACCTCCTCCTTCTCCTCCTCCTTCTTCTACTCCTTCATTCCCTCCTCCTCCTCTTACTCATGTTCCTCTTCCGAATACTGCTCCTCCTCCTCCTCTTCCTTTTCCTCCTCCTCCTCTTTCTTCTCCTCCACCTCTTCCTTCTCCTCTTTCTCTTCCTCCTCCTTCTTCTCCTCCTTTTTCTGTGCCTAAATTCTTCCTCCTCTTCCTCCTAGTATTCTTCCTTATTCTCTTTCCTTTGCCAGTGTTCTTCTTAGTATACCATGTTGTCTTTCTTCCTCCTTTTCCTCCTTTTCCTCCTCTTCCTCCTCTTCCTTTTCCTCCTTTTCCTCCTCCTCCTCCTCTTCCTTTTCCTCTTGCACCTCTTCAGTCTCTTCCATCTTTTCCTCATCTTCCGACTACCAAACCATCTCCTCCTTTTCCTCCTACTCCTTCTCTTCTTCCTCCTCTTCCACCTCCTTCCCATCTTCCTCTTCCTCCTCCACCTCCTCCTTCTCCTTTCTTCCTCCTCTTCCAAACACCTTTCGTGTTTCACTATTTACTGAAACTTTAAGCCAAGGGTTTTAACTAGGGGGATGCAGACAAGGTCATCATATTAAGACAACAGGGCAGGACACGCAGTAATGGATTTAAATTGGAAAAATCTAGATTAAAGACGGAAATAGACAAGAACTGTTTTATCAACAGAGCTGTAAAGGAATGGAATAGATTTGATAACCATATAGTTAACGGCAAAACAATAGGATTTTTTAAGAGGTTAGATAAGTTTATGGATGGGGATTATAGGTGGTAATGGACATGGAACTGCCTAATGTAGGCCTTATAGTCTTTTGCACTCTCCTTTTTTGCTTATATTCTTATGTTCTTCTTTCTTTTGTCCCTTCCTCCATACCTCTTTCATTCACTTCTTCCTCTTCTTTTCATCTCTCCTCCTTCTCTTCTCTTCAAAGTCATCTTAATTCGCTTTAAGACTCTTCTTTTGTTTAATTTCTTCTAATTCAATTTCATTCCTGCCTTATACTTATCCTTCTCTCATCCCTTTCCCTTTTCCTTCCTTTCCCCATTTCTTTTTCCTTTCTTTCCCCTTCCCTTCCCCTTCACCTTCCCCTTCCCCCTTTCCTTCCCATCGCCTTCCTCTTCATTTTCCATTCCCCTTCCTTTCGCCTTCCCTTCCCCTTCCTCCTTTCTTTCCTTTTGTCTTCCCCTTCCTTTCCCATTCCCTTTTGGCTTCCCTTCCCTTTCCCATTCCTTTTCCCTTTACCTTACTCTTCCACTTCTTCCCTTTCCTTTCCCTTCCCATTCCCTTCTTTTCATTACTTTCACACACTTTTTCCTGCAGTCTCGCTACCAGTCTCCGGCTCTGTCTCCCCTTTCCCTTTCCCCTCTTTACCCTTTCCCTCCTCTTCCCTTCCTCTTCCCTTCCTCTTCCCTTCCTCTTCCCTTCCTCTTCCCTTCCTCTTCTCTTCCTCTTCCCTTCTCCCTCTCCCTGGCCAGCTCCGCCAACACCACCCCCTCTCCCCTCTTCCCTCTTTGCCTTCCCCTCTTCCACTCTACTTTCCGCTTCTTCCTGCTCCCCTTTCCCCCCTTTCCCCTCCCCTTCCACTCACAATCACCCTCCTGCTTCCACCTCTCACTCATGCCCCCACTCCTCCCACTCCTCCTCCCTGCCTCCCACTCCCCCTGCCTCCCACTCCCTTTCCTCCCCCCACTACCCTCTCCCCCTCCCCTTCCTCCGCCCTGCTACTTTTTGGTCCCTACCCTCAGCTCCCGCTCCTCCACCTCCTTATCCCCTCTCACCCCCTTCTCCCCCTCTCCCCCCTTCTCCCCTCCTTCTTCACCTCCCGAGGCAGACTCAACAGGTGATCCAAACTATCTGAAGTTGAACTTGACCCCCTAATACCCCCCATCCCCTCTCCTCCCACCTCCTCCCTCTCCCCCCTCCTCCCCCTCTCCTCCCCCTCGTCCCCCACTTCTGCTTGTCTTCTTCATGGCGGGGGAGGAGAGTAATCAGCGTTAAGAGTCTTTCATTTTTCTTTATTTTTTTCTTTCTCATTTTGTATGCCTGGTTGTATGTCTTGTGTGTTTCTGCGTGCGTGCGTGTGTGCATGTGTGTGTTTGTGTGTGTGTGTGTGTGTGTGTGTGTATGCATTTATGTACATATGTGTATTTATCTAGTTCTAGTATACAGGGTTAGAGCAATGCTGAGGGGGTTCCGTCTCTTTTCTTCCATTTGTCAAACCCTGTTTATATATATATATATATATATATATATATATATATATATGTGTATATATATGGATATGTGTATATCTATGTATGTATATATATATATGTACATTTATATATATTTATATATATAATATATATATATATATATATATATGAATATGTATTTATATACATATATATATATATATATTTATATATGTATATATATATATATATATATATATATATATATAGTGTATATATTTATATATGTGTGGCGATTTTTCTAGATTCTTTTAAGTGATTCATTCAAAACTAGAAGTCAAACTGACAAGTTAGAAAATAAGATATATCTATCAATGTCTTAGATCAAAACAACCGTGAGATATTAAACACACTAGAATATCTAACCCCGTTTCTAGTGTCTTATTATTCTAATGACTGCTTTACTAGGAATTTTTTCTGCACGTTATTAGAAATTATGTAAATCAGTATTGACATACTGTAAGTGCACAACAATGTCTTCAATGAATATGTTATTGTTGTTATTCTTATTGTTATATATATATATATATATATATATATATATATATATATATATATATATATATGTTATAGTTATTGTTGTTATCACTGTTGGAGCCAATTGTGTTTAGACACTAGAAGATGAAGTTATTCAGAAACATTTCATTCATTATAGATATTTGCATATATTACTATTATTATTATCATTATTATTATTATTATTATTATCATTATTATTATCATTGTTGTCATTGTTGTCATTATAGTTATCGTCATTATCGTCATTATCGTCATCATCGTCCATCATCGTCGTCATCGTCGTCATCATCATCTCATCATCATCATCATCATCATCATCATCATCATCATCATCATCATCATCATCATCATCATCATCATCATCATCATCATCATCATCATCATCATCCATCATCCGTCATCAATCATCATCATCAATCATCATCCATCATCATCCATCATCATCATCCATCATCATCCATCATCATCATCATCATCATCATCATCATCATCATCATCATCATCATCATCATTATTATTATCAATAACATTATTATTCATAATAGTAATAATAAAATTAATTATTAATTGTAGGTAGGTGTTAAGTTCATATTTATTATCCTGAGTTATTTGATATATAATGGACATTTTTTCTTATCTTGTTTACATTGAAAGCAAATGTTATACATTCTCATTATCGTCATCACACACACACACACACACACACACACACACACACACACACACACACACACACACACACACACACACACACACACACACACACACACATCTATCACATTTCTTTATACTTTGGGATACATGATCCGCTCTCGGCGGTTTTCCAACTTTTAATAAGTTCATTAACTTCTCGACCTTCTTCCTGCTTCCTGTTTGTCAATCTTGAGGATCAATTTCCTTCGCTTATTCCCCCCCTTCTTCTTCTTCTTCTTCTTCTTCTTCTTCTTCTTCTTCTTCTTCTTCTTCTTCTTCTTCTTCTTCTTCTTCTTCTTCTTCTTCTTCCTTTTTCTTCTTCTTCTTCTTCTTCCTTTTTCTTCTTCTTCTTCTTCTTCTTCTTCTTCTTCTTCTTCTTCTTCTTCTTCTTCTTCTTCCCTTTTTGTCTTGTTGTTTTCGGTTCTTGGCACATGACCCTGTCATTGAATAAGGAGTCTCTCAAAAACTGAATGAAATGATCTGACGTTAACCAGGAGAAATTTCTTATAGTGGTTGTGGCTCTTCGTCACCTAGGGGTCCTTACTAGCTCAGAAGGAACCCTTGGTCTTAACCAGAATTCTTTTTTAAAGAGTGTTTTTTGTTTTTCAACACCCAGAGATCCTTCCTGACCCAGAAGGGTCCCCTGGCGTGAACCCGGAGAAATTTCTTAAAGAATGTTTTTGGTTCCTCGGCACCCAGAGATCCTTCCTGACCCAGAAGGGTCCCCTGGCGTGAACCCGGAGAAATTTCTTAAAGAATGTTTTTGGTTCCTCGGCACTCAGAGATCCTTCCTGACCCAGAAGGGTCCCCTGGCGTGAACCCGGAGAAATTTCTTAAAGAGTGTTTTTGGTCTAGAAGGACACCCTCTGTTAGCCAGAAAAAATATGTAAATTCCACTCTGATAATTTATCATTTCGTCACCAACAGTATGATTTTGAGTAAGACCAGAGGGTATAATCATTAGTATGTATATATGTTGGTATATGTATTACATGTACATATATATTCATATGTATATGTGCTGTATATGTTCATGTATATGTTTATGTGGTGTGTGTGTGTATGTATATTTATTTATCTATATGTACATGTATAAGTATACATGTT
>NC_134809.1:28688040-28693040 GCF_046742065.1 Oratosquilla oratoria | reverse complement strand
ATATGAAAATACAAATAACAAATGAATAAACAAATAAAAATGGAAAAAATATATACATGAAAATTAAATATGAATAAGTAATTGAAAATAGGTAGATGACTAATCAAATGAATAAAAAGATAATGAAAAATGAATGGATGAATGAATGAGCGAATAAATATATAAATCACACCAGTGTGATAAATTGCTCAAAATTTCCAGACGGGAAAAAATGGGAATAAATGTGGAGAGTCCTTTGTCCCATATGAGGAGGAGGAGGAGGAGGAGGGGCAGGAGGATGGGCAGGAGGATGGGGAGGCGACAGGAATGGGGAACGCTGAGGTTTTCCAGTATCAGAACATTATGACAGTAACATCTTCCCCATAACTCCCCATCACTCCCCATCACTCCCCATCACTCCCCATCACTCCTATACTCCCCCATCGTACCCATTACTCCTGTACTTTCCCATTCTTTCTCAAGATTACCCCATTATTTCTCAAAATTCCCCCATTCTTCCTCAAAGTTCCCCCCATTCTTTCTCAAATGTACCCCTGCATCCTCATACTTCTCCATCTTACCCATATTCCTATACTTCCCCATTCATCCTAATACTTCTCTATCCTACCCATATCTCCCCACTCCCTCTCTCCTGCTTCCTCTCTTCCACCTCTCCCATGCTTCCTCCTCCTTCTTCCTCTTCCTCCTTTCCCCCCTTTTCACCTCCCCCTCTCTCCTCCCCTCCCCTTTCCCCCTCTCCTCTTCCCCTCTCCTCCTTCCCCTCTCCTCCTTCCCCTCTCCAATTTCTTCTCCCACTTCTGCCCCTCCTCCCTCTCCCCCTCCTCCCTCTCCCCCTCCTCCCTCTCCCTTCCTCCCCTCCACTCCAGCTCCCCTCCACTTCCCCCTCCGCTCCAGCTCCCCTCCATTTCCCCCTCCGCTCCACTCCTCCCTCCGCTCCACTCCCCCTACCTCTCCCTCCAATCCCCCTCCTCCTCACTCCCCTTCACTCCAACTCCCCTTCACTCCCCCTCCCTCTCCCTCCCCCTCCCTCTCCCTCCACTCCCCTTCCCTCTCTCTCCACTCCCCCTCCCTCTCACTCCACTACCCCTCCCTCCATTCCTCCCACCCCCTTTCCCCCCAATCTACTCTTCAGGAGAAACGCCTTGCCGCCTTTCTTTCAAAATTATGTAAATCAATCTTGCGGGGGAGAGGTGGGGAGTGGGGGGGGTATTTACATGCTCGTCAGCTCTGGGGGGAGAGGGAGAGAGGGGGAGGGAAGGGAGAGCTGATAGACGAGTAGCTAAGATTTTGGCGCGAAAAAGGTCTTGTCATCTCTCTCTCTCTCTCTCTCTCTCTCTCTCTCTCTCTCTCTATATATATATATATATATATATATATATATATATATATGTACATTTATATATATATATATATGTATGTATATATATATATGTATTTATATATATTTGTATATATATATATATATATATATATATATATATATGTATATGTATATATAAATATATATATATGTGTATATATATATATATATGTATATGTATATATATAAATATATATGTATATATATATATAATATAAATATATATATATATATAAAATATATATATGTGTATATAAATATATATATGTGTATATAAATATATGTGTATATAAATATATAAATGTATATATATGTGTATAATATATATATATGTATATATAGATATATGTATATATATAAATATATGTATATATATAAATATATATATATAAATTTATATAAATATATATATATATATATATATAATGTGTGTGTGTGTGTGTGTGTGTGTGTGTGTGTGTGTGTGTGTGTGTGTGTGTGTGTTCTTACTTTTGTTCATGTTCGTTTTGTTCGTTCTTCTTCTTTCCTTCTATTTCCTCTTCGTCTTATTCTTCGTCTTGTTGTTGTTCTTATTCTTCTTCTTTTTCTTCATATTTTTCTTGTTCTTCATCTTCTTCTTCTCCTCCCCCTCCTCATCCCTCTTCTTCTTCTCCCCTTTTTCGTCTTCTTCTTCGTCTTCTTCTTCGCCTTCGTCTTCGCCTTCGTCTTCACCTTCGTTTTCTTGTTTTTGTTCTTGTTCTTCTTTTTTCTTCTTCTTATTTTTCTTCTTTTTCTTCCTTTACTTCTTCCTCTTCTTTTTCTCCTTTTTCTTCTTTTTTCTTTTTCTTTTTCTTCGTTTTCTTCTTTTTCTTCTTTTCTTCTTTTCTTCTCATCCTATTTGCTTCTCCTATTGTATTCTTTCTACCCTCAATGATACAGTTGCAACTATTTATTTCATTTACTTATTTACTTATTTATTTATTTATTTATTTATTTATTCAAAAATTACAAGCATAAAGACCAAAGAAGTCATCAAGTCTGTGCTAATTGAGAGAGACAAGCATTCTCGAAAAAAAAAGCCAAAAGAAGAGGAAAACGAAAATCGTCCGGAAGCCTCGGGTGTAATTTCTTTTGACCTTCAATTTTTGAAAAAAAAAAAAAAAATATATATATATATATATATATATATATATGTAAATGAGCAGAAATCGGAAGGCTTTGCTTATCTTAATTTATTTTGTTTACGTATTCATCTGTTTATTTGCTTATTTTTGTATTAGAAAATATCAAGAAGAAATGAAAATAAAAGAAAGAAAAGAGAGGAGGAAAGAAGGCAAGGAAGAGAAGTGAGAAAGGTTTCGTCTGTTTATACAGATTCATTAAAAATATTTATCTATTCATTTTATTTACTTATTTATTTGTTTGTTTATCTGTTTTCTACGTTAGAAAACAGAGAGGAGATAGCAATAAATGAGAGAACAAAGAGAGGAATAGAAGAAAACGAAAGAGAAATAGAAGAGAGGAACTATGAAGAATAAATAGGAGAGAAGAGAGGAAAGAGAGCAAGAGAGAAGGTACGGGAGGAGAAAGAGAAGAAAACGAGAAGAATAGAGAGGGAAATAGAAGAGAGGAAATATAGAAAATTATATAAGAGGAGAGAAGAGAAGAAAGAGAGGAAGAGAGAATGTAAAGGAGGAAAACTAGGAGGAACTAGAAGAAATATAGAGGGAATATATAGGATAAAGAGGAAATAGAAAAAAAGAGAAAAGAAGAAAAGAGAGAAAAGAGGAGCGAAGGTAAACGATGGATAAGAGGAGGACTAAAGAGAAACAGAGGAGAGATAGGAAATAGAGAAAAAGAGAAAAGAGGAGGTAAGGGATGAAAAATAGGAGGAACTAGGAGGAATAGAGAACTAAATAAATGATAAAGAGGAAACAGAGAGAAAGAGAGGAGGAGAGTAGGTGAAGGGAGGGGAAATGATATAACAGGAAGACTAAATTGACAACGTCATCGAGGCCAGCGAAGATCTGACTAGAACCAACAGCGTTTAGAACATCTAAGAAGTAACTAGAAGAGAGAATCAGGAATTGAATCTAGATCTAATAATTAGGTCAGGAATCAAGTCGAGGGAAAGATAAGTCACACTAATTATAAGTTCTATGAATAGATAATTAATGTGTGTGTTTGTGTACGTGTGTGTATGTATGTTTGTGTACGTGTGTGTATGTATGTTTGTGTATGTGTGTGTGTTTGTGTATGTGTGTGCGTTTATGTGTGTGTGCGTGTTTGTGTATGTGTGTGTGTGTGTGTGTGTGTGTGTGTGTGTGTGTGTGTGTGCATGTGTGCGCGTGTATGTATATGTGTGTATGTGTGTGTGTGTTTGTGTGTGCATGTGTGAGTGTGTGTGATTCACTATGGCTTTGAGTCACGCGTTGGATCTCGTGATCGACAGCTATCACCCTTCCGAATGAGAGCTCAGAGATCCTATAGATACAACCTATGGGCAATGCTGTGACCTTAAACTCACACTTAACTCCTTGCCCACCCAAGTTGGGGTACCGTCTCGTAGTACAACAATGCCGAATTTTTTCAGCACTGAGCTGGACTCGAGCTCGGATCGCTGAAATAGTGGTCGAGTGCGATACCATTGTACAGCTGAGTGTGTGTGTGTGTGTGTATGTGTGTGTGTGTGTGTGTGTGTGTGTGTGTGTGTGTGTGTGTGTGTGTGTGTGTGTGTGTGTGTTTGTATGTGCGTATCTAGGCTGCTGTACGTATGCCCCCAATTACATAAGAACACAAGAATGAAGGAGACTGCAAGAGACCATAAGGCCAACACTAGGCAGTTCCATGTCTATTACCACCTTGCCGTTCGTCTTTATTCTGGCCTTCTTGATAATAAGAATTTTCTAGAGAACACTGAGACTGTATTCCTTTTTTTTTGTGTACTTTTAATTGACATTTTTAGTTGCACAATAAAAAAATTACTTCAAGAACCTTAGACACGTCAATTGATCATATTTTACTCTTTCTAGTTTATGTTTTATTTGATCAAAGTCTATTTCATTTTCTGTTATTGTAGTTAACATGTTTATTTTTCCATTTTTATTCATTTGATAAATTAATTATGTATTTATTTATGTATTTTCCTTTCTATATACTTCATTTTTTGTTTATTATAAATTACATTTTGATCAAACGTTTGTATTCATCATAGGGTTAGCTCCGAGAATGCACTAATCACCCTGTTTAATATATATATATATATATATATATATATATATATATATATATATATATATATATATATATATATATATATATATATATATATATATATATAGTCCCGCTGTATTTTATATATATATATATATATATATATATATATATATATATATATATATATATATATATATATATATATATATATAGTCCCGCTGTATTATACATATGTATAGTCCCGCTGTATTATATATATATATATATATATATATATATATAATATATATATATATATATATATATATATATATATATATATATATATATATAATACAGTGGGACTATCACAACCAACATTATCTCAAACATCAATATCAATAGTGTTCACACCAGCATCAGCATCAACATCGGTACCAACACTGTCAGCAACACTAACCCGTTC
>NC_134809.1:28678040-28680540 GCF_046742065.1 Oratosquilla oratoria | reverse complement strand
ATTCTCTTCCTCGTTCTCTCCTTCATCCTCATTCTCCTCCTCCTCCTTCTGGTTCTCCTGCTCCTCATCTCTCCTCTTTCCTCCTCCTCCTCTTTCCTCCTCCTCCTCTTTCCTCCTCCTCCTCTTTCCTCCTCCTCCTCTTTCCTCCTCCTCCTCTTTCCTCCTCCTCCTCTTTCCTCCTCCTCCTCTTTCCTCCTACTCCTCTTTCCTCCTTCTCCTCTTTCCTCCTCCTTCTCTTCATCCTCCTTCTCCTCTTTCTACCTCTTCTCCTCCTCTTCCTCCTCCTCCTCTTCCTCCTGCTTCTCCTCCTCGTTATTCTTATTCTCATCTTACCCTTTCTCCTTCTCTTCCTCCTTCTCATCCCCTTCCTCCTCTTTCTACTCGTTATCCTTAATCTCATCTTTCTCATCCTCCTGCTCCTCCTTCTCCTCCTCCTTTTCCGCCTCCTATTGCCCCTTTTTTCTCCTCCTCCTCCTCCTCCCCATCCTCCTCCCCTTCCTCCTGTTTCTCCTCCTCATTATCCTTATTCTCCTCTTTCTCCTGCTCCTTTTTGTCTTATTACCCTTCTTCCTCTTTTTCTCCACCTCCTCCTCCTCCTCCTCCTCCATCCCTTGCTCTTGTTTCTCCTCCTTGTTATCCTTATTCTCCTCTTCCTCCTGCTCCTTCCTCCTCCTATTACCCCTCTTCCTCTTTCCCTCCTCCTTCTCCTCCCCTTTCTCCTGTTTCGCCTCCTCCTCCTCCTCCTCCTCCTCCTCCTCCTCCTCCTCCTCCTCCTCCTCCTTCTCCTCCCCTTTCTCCTGTTTCGCCTCCTCGTTATTCTTATTCTCATTTTCCTCCTGTTTCTTCTCTTCCTATTACCCCTCTTTCACTTTTTCTCCTCCTCCTCCTACTTCTCTTCCTCTTCTTTCTCTTCCTCGTTGTTCTTATTCTCCTTTTCGTCCTCCTCCTCATACTATTACCTCTCTACCTCTCTTCCTCCTCCCCTTCCTCCTGTTTCTCCTCCTTTTTATCCTTATGTCCTTTTCGTCTTCCTCCTGCTCCTCCTCCTCCTGTTACCCCTTTTCCTCTCCTCCTCCTCCTCCTGTTACCCCTTTTCCTCTCCTCCTCCTCCTGTTACCCCTTTTCCTCTCCTCCTCCTCCTGTTACCCCTTTTCCTCTCCTCCTCCTCCTGTTACCCCTTTTCCTCTCCTCCTCCTCCTGTTACCCCTTTTCCTCTCCTCCTCCTCCTCCTCCTCCTCCTCCTGTTACCCCTTTTCCTCTCCTCCTCCTCCTCCTCCTCCTCCCTCTTTTCCTCTCCTCCTCCTCCTCCCTCTTTTCCTCTCCTCCTCCTCCTCCTCCTCCCCCTTTTCCTCTCCTCCTCCTCCTCCCCCTTTTCCTCTCCTCCTCCTCCTCCCTCTTTTCCTCTCCTCCTCCTCCTGTTACCCCTTTTCCTCTCCTCCTCCTCTTCCTCCTCCTCCTCCTCCTCCTCCTCCTCCTCCCCCTTTTCCTCTCTTTGTTTCTTGTCTTCGTCCCCGGCTTCCGTCATCGCGGACTCCTCAACCTCGGCCTCATCTGTCGCGCGCGCAATCTTTCATTTAGTTCCTCCTCCTTCCCTTCCTCCCTTCCTCCTCCTCCTCCTCCTCCTCCTCCTCCTCCTCCTCCTCCTCCTCCTCCTCCTCCTCCTCCTCCTTCTTCTCTTCTTCATCCTGCTCCTCCTCATCTTACTCCTCTTCTTCCTCTACCTCCTCCTCTTCATCTTCTGCTTCTTATGTATCCTCTTCCTTCACCTCCTCCTTTCGTCCCCTTCCATCTACTCCACCTCTTCTTACTCCTCCTCCTCTTTCTCATTTCTTTATCTTCTCCTCCTCGTACTTCTCCTCTTCCTTCTGTTCTTCCTCTTCCTACTTCTCGTCCTTCTACAACTCCTCCTCCTCTTCTTACTTTTCTTCCTCCTTTTCTTTATCCTCTTCCTTCTCCTCCTCTTCTTTCATTTCTTTCTTCTCTTCCTACTCTTCCTCTTCTTCTCCCTCTTCCCCTCTCCTCCACCTCTTCCCCCCTCCTCCACCTCTTCTTTCTCTTCCCCTACATCAGCTTCTTCGTCCTCATTTTTCTTCCGCCTCTTTTATCACCCTCTCATGTATTACCGTTTTCTTCTCTGCCTACTCCTCACTCACAGCCTCCTCTTCCTCCTCCTCCTCCTCCTCCTCCTCCTCCTCCTGCTTCTCCACTTTCATCTCCACCTGTAACCCCTCCCTCTCCTCCACCTCCACTTTGTCCACCACGTTTGACTTCTTAATCAGTTCCACCTCCACATCCTCCTCTTCTCCTCCTCTTCCTCCTCCTTCTCCTCCATCTCCCTCAACACCTACACCTGCTATAACTTATCCTCCTCACTCTCCTCTACATCCTTTACTTCTTCCACGTTCTTCTCCTCCTCCTTATCCTCCTCCTCCTCCTCCTCCTCCTCTTCCTCCTCTACATTAATCACCTCCATCCATACCTCCCCTTTTTTACTTCACCT
>NC_134809.1:28658040-28673040 GCF_046742065.1 Oratosquilla oratoria | reverse complement strand
AAAAAAATCTTGTTCATTTTCATTTTCACGTTTTTATTAAAGTGAAAAACTATGATAGCTGGTTATCATAGTAGATAATAATGAAAATATTTTGAATTCTTTTAATTTGCTTTAGGATATGTTACTCCAATGAAGCTTTGCACTAAGATCTCAGAACGTGTTGATTGATATATGAATATTTGAATTTGTGTATATGTTTGTATGTGTACATAAAACCATATCATAAGTACATGCGTATATGTGTATGTATGTGTGTATGTACTGTACCTGTATATAGTTACATTAGAGATGAAAAGGTTATTACGAATCACATTGGTCAACTATCATCTGCTGTCGGTCAACTTGAATATTCAAATGAAGGCATGTGTGATATTTCAAACAAACATTTTTGCTTAGTATTCGTAAACGGAACACCTCAAAGTGAACTGTAAACTATAACCTGTGAAAAATCTAGGGTGAACTTACTACAGTAAATATAACAAAAGAAAAAATTAAAAGGTGTATAGAGAAACTCAAAATTAAAAAAAACACCAGGGCCTGACGTTTGGTATTCAAGAACCTTAAAGAAAGTAAAAAATGAGATTATTGTTCCATTAAAAATTATTCTAAAGAAATCCATAATATCTGGAGACGTCCCAAGAGAATGAAAGCTAGCTAACGTTACTCCCACATTCAAAAAATGTCACAAAAAGAAACCAAATAGCTACAGGCCTATAAGCTTGACTTCAATCGCGGGGAAAATGATGGAAACTATCATCAGAGATGCTATCGAATATCGAACATCATTTAGAAAGTAACTGTTTGATAAATGATAGCCAACATGGATTCAGACGGAAACTTTCTTCTGTGACTAACTTACTCAAGTTCTACAACACAGTCATATCGAATTATGTGAAAAGAAACAATATAAATTTAATATATCTAAATTCTGGACTTTGAAAAAGCTTTTGATACCGTCCCCCACGAAAGGCTACTCACTAAATTAGCTTCACACGGAGTAAGTGGTAGCCTATTAAGTTTGACTAGAAATTGGTTGAATGATCGAAAACAGATAGTTGGTTTAAATGGCAAAACTTCTAGATGAAAAAATGTTACGAGTGGAGTTCCTCAGGGTTCCGTTCTTGGGTCACTTCTATTCATAGTATATATAAATGATATAGACCACGGACTGAAATCTATTGTCTCCAAATTTGCTGATGATACAAAACTGTGCGGAATGGCAAATGATCACTTAAATCAATTAGATATTCATAAATTACAGCAATGGTCTGAAAAGTGGCTAATGAAATTTAACACAAGTAAATGCGATGTTATGCACATGGGTAAAAATAATAGTAAGTACAATTACAAGTTATTTGGAAACTCATTAACAAAAATGGATAGAGCATAATTATAACTAACAATCTCAAATCATCTAATCATTGTATTTCAAGCTCTGAGAAAACAAAGAAGATTCTAGGACTAATTGCGCGATCTTTTGACTTCAAAAGTTCATTTCTCAATATATATAGATCGTCAGTTCATCCACATTTGGAATATGCTGTTTCCATATGGTCACCAAATCTCATTAAAGACATTGGCAGATTGGAACAAGTACAAGGGCGAGCCACAAAATTGATTCCAAATATCAACAATAAATCATACGAAAATCGACTAAAACATATGAATCTGTTTTCCCTAAAAAAGCGTAGACTCAGAGGTGACTTGATACGGGCCTTTAAGATTCTAAAAGGGACAACATTAAAAGTGACAAAATTTTCACACTGAATGAGAATCCGACAAGAAATAATGGTTTCAACCGTGTAGTTATTCAATGGAATAAAATTCCTGCAGAGACAGTGCAATAAAGTTCAGTTCGAAGCTTTAAGATTCGTTGAGATAAACACCTAAGCAAGATGCTGTAATGACTGCCATTTATTTTATATTATTTGTTTATTTGTTTGTTATTATTTGTTTGTTTATCATTATTTGCTTGATTTTCATTTATTATTAGTTATCTGTCAATTTATTATTATTTACTATTTACCTGTTTGTTTATTATTTAACTATACCTATGCACTTATTTATTTTATTATTATTTATATTATCATTATCATTTCTTTTCTTTTATCTATTTATTATTATTATATATTTTTTCGGCATCCGATCTAATTATAGACCAAAAGGTCTCCCGTCGGCATGCTCCGCTTTTGTAATCCTTTGTATATCATGTATGTATGTGCATACGTAAGTGTTTATAATAGCTTTTACAACCATTTCCACCGTATAGTTATAAGAAAAATCTATAATTAGATTTGGGTCGTCATCAGGCGGTCTGTGAATGACTATTCCATGTTTGTAATTATGACGAGCCAGTGATTTCAATTTTCCCGTTTTGCCGAAATCAATTGAAACAACTAGTTAGAATTTTGATGGTAATAATTCAATGCAGTACATAAGGCAAACCATATCAATATTAAAACACTTGTTGATCAAAAGTCACAGAAGTATGGTTAATGAATTACAGAAAAAAAAATCTCTTCTAATTACCACAACCAGATTAGGTTTCAATTTCAAATTGATTTAGGATCGGATGCATGTATGTCAGTGAGATTTAGCTTGGTAGACTGTAAGAACTGTAGTTTCAATACTGAATTAGCTACAGTTCAAAGAATGGGTGAGTTACAGCTCAAAGTCTGAGTTATCTACATCTCAAAGACTGTGGATGAACTACAATTTTAAATGAACTGCAGCTCATAGACAACTGCTAGACCTAGTGAGGTACACCTCAAGTCTGGGTGAGTTATAGCTCAAAAACTGGGTGAGCTGTTGCTCAAAGACTGGATGAAGCACAGCTCAAAGTCTGGGTAAGCTAAAGCTCAAAAGCTGGATGACCTATAGCTCAAAGTTTGGGTAAGTTAGAGCTCAAAGACTGAACTGCAGATCCAAGTCTATTTGAGTTATAACTCAAAGACCGGATGAGCTTTTGCTCAAAGACTGGATAAGTTGTAGCTAGTAGTCTGGTTGTCACAATCAACTGGGAGAGAGTTGTATGCATACTTAACATGGATTATTAACATATACATTACATTAGATGATAGATGCTTCCCTCATTAGCCAAAGCTGGAAAAATATGAATAGAAATTAATCAAATATCTAACAGCACTAAAAAGGTTAATCTGTGATTACTAGTGGTACTTTGAAAAATGTGTAAATGAAAAATATCTACAAATTACTTAATGGTGCTGAAAAGGTTAATTTACAACGAAATTAGTTAATGAAACCACTTGTTGAAAAATAACCATTTTATGAGTGAAGGATTATTTTTTTTTTTTTCTTGAATGAATGGAAGATAATTGTAGTTGGCTTATAGTTATTATTTTTTCAGTTTCTTTTTTGGTCAGGAGATGACGTCACTTCCTTTGTAATTTAGAATTATTATGACACTTAATCTTCATATTTGAAACCTAGTTTGATATGTGAAGACACACTGACGGGACACCATTAGCGTAGCGCTCTTCCCGCATATGACAATTAGGTGAACACTATGAACTATACATACAGGGTTGTCCAAAAGTAGGTGAATAGTATGTGGAATAGGTTTTAATTTCGGTCATATCCTTGTACTATATAAAATTTGTCATTGTAATAATTATATTAGTAAATGTATTTGGATATGGAACCAAGCTTCATAACAAGCAGTCACTAATGGAATGGTTTGGATACGTAATCTCAAAATTAAGTGGATGGGGGCCTTTACTGAGGAGTAGAAAACATCTTCCTTTACTAGTGGCCGATAGCCGTTTAGTTTTAGCGATTTGACGATAGCGGTTTAGCCATGGCGGTTTAGCAAAAACGGTTTAGTGACAGCGTTTTAGCAATGGCTGTTTGGCGGTAGTGGTTTAGCGATGGTGGTTTAGCCATGACTGTTTAGTGAAAGTGGTTTGGTGATAGCTGTTTAGTGGTAGTGGTTTAGCGATGACGGTTTAGCGGAAACGGTTTATTGGTAGCCTTTTAGCGATGGCGGTTTAAACCTTTATTGGTTAAGGTCCCTGGGAGATGAATAAAATCTCCTGGTAGTAACCAGAAGAATGTCTTTTTAGCCACACCGGTTTATCCACAAATTATATCGGTAATTTTTATTAGTACATTTAATGCATTCTATTAAAATATAGTTTTTTATATT
This sequence comes from Oratosquilla oratoria, assembly GCF_046742065.1. Lineage (NCBI taxonomy): Eukaryota > Metazoa > Arthropoda > Malacostraca > Stomatopoda > Squillidae > Oratosquilla > Oratosquilla oratoria. The sequence continues at coordinate 28,668,875 of NC_134809.1, read as the reverse complement.
AGAAAATGCTTGGTAAAGAATGTCTGCTCTTGGGTAAATGTTGAAAATAAGTCAATAAAAAGAATAAATAGATAAATAGTCGATCTCTTCAAGGAGGACAAAACTGAAGACTTCCAGGACCCAAAGACCATCTGCTCTAGGCATACTGATGTAAATTAATAAATAAATAAATGAATTGATTGACAGGCAAATAATTAAACAAATACATACATACATATACCAAGGCTTTTTCCCCTTTACAAGGGAGGTAGCCAAAAAGGGAAAGGCATAAAATCATTTCCACCCATTCCATCCCTTAATACACTGCACACCCCTCCACCCTCCCTCTTATCTGATCACCTCCTGGATGTCGCCGATTTAATGAAGCGGCCTTGCTGAGGATGTGCTGTGTCTTGCGACACTGCTTCTGACCCAGGGCAGTGGACAAGGTGCAGGGATGACCCGTCATCCAGGAGGTGCTCAGAATTAAACAAATAGATTGATAAATAAATAGACAGCAGGGTAGGACTCATAGTAATGAATTTCATTTGGACATATTTAGGCTTAAGAAGGAAACGGGCAAGACTGGTTTACTAACAAAGTGGCTAACAAATGGAATAGACTTCGTAACCATGTAGTGAGCGCTGAAACTATTTTCTATTTAAATAGAAAATTAGATAACTTTATAGATACGGATGACAGGTGGTAAGGGATGGAACTGCCTACTATAGGCCTTATGGTCTCTTGCAGTTTCTTCCATTTTTGTATTCATATGTTCTTACATAAATCATTCGATCTCTTAATTAAAGGGGGACAGAAGTGGGGACGCTCCCAGGCGCCAATGACCATCTGCTTTAGTGGAACTAGTGAAAAAACATATAAATAAACCAACAAATGAATAAATAAATAATTAAATGAATGAATAAATCTCCGGTTTATTAAAGAAATACATAAAATACCTTTTTTGAGCTTAAGAATGCAAATAAATCAATAAAAAGAGCAAATAATTAAATAATCGATCTCTTAAAGAAGGACCGAACTGGAGACGCTCCCAGGAGCCGAAGACCATCTGCTTTAGGGGTAATAATAGATCGAGGGGTCAGACGCTCTGAACGGAATCGATGAGGAGTGAGATCGCGCGAAGTGCTTTGTTCCTTTGCCGCCGACGACTCCTCTTCTTTGGGGAAGGTCGCGTGGTGCCAAGGGGTGTCGGTCCTCGATTGTACCAGCTGGCTCTGAGGCAGCTGGTGTGCAAAAGTGACGTCATGGAGGCAGCTGTGAATGTGTGTGTATGTGTGTATGTGTGTGTGTGTGTGTGTGTGCGTGTATACTATACAAATTCGAACAATAAGAGAGAACATTATGGAGACTTCGCATTCGTGTGTGTGTGTGTGTGTGTGTGTGTGTGTGTGTGTGTGTGTGTGTGTGTGTGTGTGTGTGTGTGTGTGTGTGTGTGTGTGTGTGTGTGTGTGTGTGGTTTGCCATGGTCTTGGATCGCATGTTCAACTCGTGATTGACAGTTCATATATGACCGATCTAAGGGCACACACACGCACACACACACAACTCCCCGCCCACGAGAGTTGGAATAGCGACTCGTAGCGCAGTGATACTTAAATAATTTCAGCCCTGGGCGGGATTCGAACCTGGACGCCATAGTGGCGGCCAGGAGCTCTACCACTGCGCCATCGCGCGCTGTGTGTGTGTGTGTGTGTGCGTGTGTGTGTGTGTGTGTGTGTGTGTGTGTGTGTGTGTGTGTGTGTGTGTGTGTGTGTGTGTATTCACCTCGGATCTGCTGCAGCCTCTTTTCGAGACAGCCAGACACCACCCTACGGCAGTGAGCTCAGAGCTCATTATTAGCAGATCTCTGGGTAGGTCTGAGACCACTCACACTCCACACACCGGGAATGCAAGGTCACAACTCCTTGACTAACGTCCCGTACCTACTCGCTGCTAGGTGAACAGGGGCTACACGTGAAAGTAGACAAACCCAACTTGTCTCCGCCCGGCCGGGGCGTGTGTGTGTGTGTGTGTGTGTGTATGTCTGTGTGTGTGTGTGTGTCTGTGAGTGTTTAATATCTTAGTCACCGGCCTATTTCACTTTTGTGGAGCAGCCTTACCCTGCACATCCATAAGAAAAGCACTCTTACCTTTAATGGGAGAAGGGCGAAACCAATCCCGTCTACCCAGGTAATGTTTACACTCTTGGAAGCTGGTCTTGCATTCGCTTAGTTGTAGGTTCGAATCCTGCACTTGTCTCAATTACCGACCGTGACTGCTCTTACCTGCCCCTAGCAGTCCCCAAAGCGCGTACATAGAGCAAAGGTGACGACTTCGGCTGAAGCTACTCAACCCCTCCCGGCGTAGATTTCTCAACTTTCTTGTGTTCGTATTGGTATGGATCCACATCACAACGTCGCATATTTTGATGATAAAGATGCTTTACAATGATAAATTGAAGCAGAGCATTCTGTTGTAGACATCTTCAACACAATAACACAATGACGAAAGCAGTTGATTCCATCCTGACCAATACTAAATAAGTTAAGGTAAATTAAAACGAAGATTTAGTTAAAACCCGGGCACTGTATATCCTTAACAAATCGTGACATTTCTTTTTAAGAGAGGATGTCTGTAAAATCCAGAAAATACATGACATAATGGTGAGTAACAGTGTCATGATTTCGTCGATAGGATCCGGTTGTCGATGATATCCAGCTACACCTAGCTCACCCAGCCATGATCACATAATGACACAGAATAAGGAAGTCAAGGTATGGCCTGAAAGATCCGCTTACTCTGTTTAAAAAAACACGTTATATTCAATACGTGTAAGGGCTTTGTCGGTGGGATCCGGTAGTCGGTGATATCCAGAAACACCTAACTCACCCAGTCATGACCATGTAAAGGCGCAGGATAAGGAGGTCAAGGTGTGGCCTGGAAGAATCATCAATCTACGGTATGTTAAAGCAATACGCGTTTCATTCAGTCCTTATAAGGATTTTGTCTGTGGAATCAGGTGGTCAGTCATATCCAGCGACACCTAACTCACCCATCCATGACAATGTAAAAGCTCAATATAAAGAAATCAAGTTATGATCTGAGAAGAAACGTCCACTCTGTGTTAAAACACAGCAGGTGAAACATTCAGCAGGTGTCACATTCAGCAGATGACATATCCAGCAGGAGCTATATTCAGTAAAAGACTTTTATACAAAAAAATTATATTTGTGGCTTTGTGACGCGTTGTTTTCCAACTCGCCTCATTCATACGGAAGCATGGGTTTGATTCCTAACGGCTACCTGCGGCAGAAACCGGATTAGACTGGACCCAAACTCTACATCAACGTCAACAAAGTTTCTTCAATTCATAAGCATAAGATTATCTAGAACCGGGGACTGCTCCTCTTGTCCTCCTCTTCCTCCTCCTCATTCTCCTCTTCCTCCTCCTCATTCTCCTCTTCCTCCGCCTCCTACTCTTCCCCCGCCTCCTCCTCTTCCTCCGCCTCCTCCTCTTCCTCCTCCTCTTCTCCCTCCTAATATTCCTCTTCCTACTCCTACTCCTCCTCCTCCTCCTCATCTTCCCCCTCCTCTTCCTCCTCCTCTTTCACCTCCTCCTCTTCCTCCTCTTCCTCCTCCTCTACCTCCTCCTCCTCTTCCTACTCTTCTCCCATCCTCCTCTTCCTCTTCTTTCTCCTCTTCCTCCGCCTCCTACTCTCCCTTTTCCTACTCCTCTGCCTCCTCCTCATCCTCTGCTTCCTCCTCTTCCTCTTCCCCCGCATCCTCTTCTTCCTCCGCCATCTCTTTCTCCGCCTCTTCATCTTCCTCTTCCTCTTCCCACTACTCCTTCTTCTCCTTATCTTCCTCCTCCTTATATTCCTTCTCCTCTTCCTGCCCTTCCTCTCCCCTTCTCCTCTTCCTCCTTTTCATCCTCTTCATCCTCCTCTTCCCCCCCTCTTCATCTTTTTCCTCCTCATCCTCCTCGACCTTCTCCTCTTCCTCCTACTGCTCTTCCTGCTTCCTCCATTTCTTCCTCCTCCTCCTCCTCCTCCTCCTCCGCCTCTTCCTTCTCTTCCTCCTCCTACCCAAGGCCATAGAAATAGACCCAGTCTCACACTCGTTTCCTCCTGCATAGGTTAGTGAAAGACCCCGAGGATCGTTGCCGGATAGTGTGGGGCCGCGAGTATCAAGTCATTGAAGCTCGAGATTAGAGTTATTACTATTATCAAGAGAGTTTAATGAGTTGTATACATTCAAGGGGATCTTGTTTGTGTGTGTCGGGACCCAGACGTGTCACAAGTGTGTCTGAAAGGATTAGTTGTTGTGCATTGTCCATATCATTCAATATAAGTGTCACATTGAGCAGGTGACACACTCAGCAGGTGACACATTCAGCGGGTGACACGTCTAGCAGGTGACACATCTAGCAGGTGATAAATTAAGCAGGTGTCATATCTAGCAGGTGACACACTCAGCAGGTGGGATATCCAGCAGGTGTCACTTCTAACTGGTGACATCCAGCAAGTTTCACATCCGGCAGGTGCCACATCCAGTAGCTAACACATTCAGCAGGTGCCACATCCAGCAGCTGACACATCTAGCAGGTGTCATATTCAGCAGGTGACATATCCAGGAGGCACTTTATTCAGCGGGTGTCATATCTAGCATGTGTCGCATTCAGCAGGTGCCATATCCAGGAAGAGCCACAACCCCCATATTATAACTTATCACGAGTGCCCTGTCCAGCAGGTGGCATATTCAGCAGGTGCTTCAGCCAGCAGTTGTCTTATTCATCAGGTATCACATCCACCATACAATTTATGAAGATTGCCCTATCTAGCAGGTGCTACATTCAGCAGGTGCTACATTCAGCAGGTACCTCAGCCCGCACCTGTCCTATCCATCAGGTATCACATCCACCATATAATCTATGGAGATTGCCCTATCCAGCAGGTGCTACATTCAGCAGGTGTTACATTTAGCAGGTGCCACATCCAGTAGGCGCCACATCCAGCAGATATGTTTCTTTTCCTCCTTCCTCCTCTTTCCTTCATTCGTCCCTCTCTTTCTTCCTCTTTCTCAAACTCCAGCTTTCGAACCAATTCTGGAAGTTATTCTCTATTTCTTCTCCTTTTCTTTATTTCGTTTCTCTTTTCCATCCTTCTTTATTGCACTCTTGTCTGGTACCAGGAAGATTCTCTCTCTGTGTCTCTCTCTCCCTCTCTATCTCTATCTCTCTCTGTCTCTGTCTTTTTCTCCCTCAATCTGCCCGTCTCTCTCTGTCTCTCTCTTTTCACACACCTCAAAATGCTGATGTTTATACTTTTGTTCTGTGAAAAAAATTTGCATTCCATTTTTTTTTCATATTTACGTCTGCAAAAAATAGAAATAGTGGAATAAGCTTCCAGTAGAGGCAATTGAATGGAATACCGATTGAGTTTTTAAATTTGCTTCGATAAATACATAAACAAAATTTATTTATCTATTTATTTATTCATTGACTTATTTTTCTAATATTTGTTTATTTATTTATGTATTATTATCTTATATTACTTTTCTTTCTTTCTTTTTTATTTGATCTATTTTTCTATTTGTATATATCTATTTATTGTTTCTCAGTTTTGTTTATTTTATTTGTTTATTTGATTAATTATTCATTATTTATCTATCAATTGTTCTATTTTCGCATTTTTATCCTTGCTTTTATTCATTTATTCATCGATTTATTTATTTATTTATTTACCGGGTTAGGGGTCGTTACCTACGGCGAAAGTCGAGGGGATGGCGGTTCGAACCCTGCCACCGGCTAAGTTGAAACAAGGACATGGTTGATTAAAGTCGACGCTACAAAGTCTTCAGCAAGAGTTACCGTCCTAGTCTCCCGATAGGGGTCAGTTTGTGACGTTAAACCATATCATCATCATTTATCTACCAGTTTTTTGTTTTTTTTTTATCTAACCTCGTTATGGACCTAAAGGTCTCCTGTGGGTTTTCATGCTCTTTATCATTCTAATTCATTCTAATGGATTGGTAGAGTAAAGTAGGAATAAAACATAGAGATAAAAATCTCCTAAAAAGAGTTTACAGGTTTCAAAATGGTTCAGGCAGTTTCTGACTATTGTTCACTTCATCTGAACATGGCGGATATCTTGTTCTCTTGTGATGTTGAACATTTGCACTGTAGTTCACCAGTCTCGTTGAATTACATTATGTTAGTAATTTCTCTCTCTCTCTCTCTCTCTCTCTCTCTCTCTATATATATATATATATATATATATATATATATATATATATATCTATATATAACTTGCTCTATTCTCCCCCCTCTCTCCTCTCTCTCTCTCTCTCTCTCTCTCTCTCTCTCTCTCTCTCTCTCCTCTCTCTCTCTCTCTCTCTCTCTCTCTCTCTCTCTCTCTCTCTCTCTCTCTCTCTCTCTCTCTCTCTCTCTCTCTCTCTCTCTCTCTTTCTCCCTTTTTTTCAGATCACCATTTGGTGCACGACAGAAACCGCCGACCTGATATTGTTATTTGGCTCATGTTAATGCATACGCTCCACCAAGGCTTCTGATAAAACTCTTTATTTCTGTCGTGTAATAATTCTTCGCCATCTTAAACTGAACAGACTATGGTATGTATGGCTGTAGGTCACAGCTTGGATGTCACACTTCAGAAATTTTATTCAGGCTGACGCCAGACGATTTAAATCAACTAAATTGTCACCACTGGGCAAGAAGGGCTTATTGTCTTAGTTCTTGTGACGTCGTTGAAAGCGTGCTGTTCTTGCTTTCGCTTTGTTGTAGGTTCGAGTCCAGCACTCCCCTCCGATTTCCAGCAGTGACTTAGCTACATATCCTCCAACAGGCCCTAAAGCGCCTCCTCGCGTAGGCTTCTCGCATTCGCTTTGTATGGGTTCGAATTCCGCAATCCTCTCCAATTCCTATAAGTAACTGTTGGTTACCTACCCCCAGACAGTCACTAAAGCGCGTATATATAGGACAAAGGTGACGGCTTCTGCCGCAGCTACTCAGTGTCTCCTGGCGTATTACACTCCTCACATTTGATTTAACATAAGGAGTAGAAGACATCACGGAACTGAGGAGGTTTTGGGAAATCTACCTGAACCACATTGAAAAAAAAAATCCTTTATGATTACTCGGTACTGTTTGAGTTAGACCACCATGAAGCTAACATCGCGTGCTGACAAGAGCTCGTAAACAATAATTGCTTCAGAGGTCGAGTTGTTATCGGTTGAGTGATAAGGAAGTTATAAAAAGGATTCGAACCTGGGCCAGAAGTAATCGCAAGATCTAAAATTAGATGGACATCGACCAAATAGACGTGTGTGTGTGTGTGTGTGTGTGTGTGTGTGTGTGTGTGTGTGTGTGTGTGTGTGTGTGTGTGTGTGTGTGTGTGTGTGTGTGTGTGTGTGTGTGTGTGTGTGTGTGTGTGTGTGTGTGTGTGTGTGTGTGTGTGTGTGTGTGTGTGTGTGTATGTGTGTGTGTGTGTGTGTGTGTGTATGTATGTGTGTATGTGTGTGTGTGTGTGTGTGTGTGTGTGTATTTACACACGTACGAACACACGTACACACACATATACATACATACATACATACACACACATACACATACATACATACATATATACACATACATACATACATATATACACATACATACATGCATACATACATACATACATACATACATACATACATACATACATACATACATACATACGTACATATATACAGGCGTACTTACACATCCACTGTGTACCACTATGTAAAATCAACTTTGTTCGTAAAATAGAGAGAGAGAGGGAGAGAGAGAGAGAGAGAGAGAGAGAGAGAGAGAGAGAGAGAGAGAGAGAGAGAGAGAGAGAGAGAGAGCGGATGAGGGAGAAAGGAAGGGAGGGAGATAAAGATGGATCTAAAGGTAAACGTATAAATACATATAGGGAGATAGAGATAGAGGGATAAGACATATGAAATAGAGAAGGGTAAGTAAAGAAAGAAAGGGATAATGATAGAAGTATAGAGACAGAGTCTGTGTTGTATGTGGTCACCCTCGACACTCCCTCTCCACAATCCACCCCACCCTCCCCCTCCACCTCACCCTCCACCTTCGACCTTCGCCTTCACCTTCCATCTTCCACCCTCCACTCTCAATACTCCCCCTCCATCCTCCACCCTCCACCCTCACCCTCCAACTTTACGCTCCAACTTTACGCTCCACCTTCACCTTCCACCTTTCAACCTCCACCTTCCCCTTCTACCTTCACCCTCCACTTTTCACCCTCCACCCTTACCCTTCACCCTCCACCCTTACCCTTCACCCTCCACCTTTCATCCTCCACCTTTCCACCTTCGCCCTTCACCCTTCACCGTCACTCTTCCCCCTCCACCTTTCACCCTCGCAAAGATGTTTCTCCTCACAGTAGAAGTCTCCTCCAGGGTCTTTGGAAAGTCCATATCTCACTTCTTTAATTAGAAGGATCTCCACTCACACCCTAAAAAAAAAAAAAAAGTGTGTGGGGGGGAAAGTCCTATAGCCTTGCTCCTTCCATCTACCGGTACTACCCCTCCTCCTTCTCATCCTCCTCGTCCTCCTCTTCCTCCTCTTCCCCCTCCTCCTTCTTCTCCTCCTCCTCCTCCGCCTCCTTCTCCTCCTCCTCCTACTCCTCCTTCTCCTCTCTTTTCTCCTTGTCCTCTACTATGGATCAGAGTCACGTATCATCCTTTTTATATGAGAATAATCTCTACTCAAAAAGAAGAAATATATATATATATATATATGTGTGTGTGTGTGTGTGTGTGTGTGAGTGTGTGTGTGTGTGTGTGTGTGTGTGTGTGTGTGTGTGTGAGTGTGTGTGTGTTTGTTTGTGTGAGTGTGTGTGTGTTTGTGTGTGTATGTATGCGCGTGCGTATGTTATATATATATGTATATATATATATAAACCTATTCGATGTAAAATCCCTAAGGATAAAAGCGTTGGTAATTGCTGACGATATACCAATATGATGCAGGATCTCATCCGCCCTTGACATGAGTGTGCAGCATCACTGTATAGAAAACGAAATGATGCATAGACAAAGTGCCGGAGAAAGAGAGGAATAGGAGAAGAAGAAAAAAGGGAATAAAAAAGAAAGAAAAGAATACAGCTGTTTCCGAAGAGAGCAAGATATAAAGAGTGACAGCATCCGGGAGAACAAGAGATCGGAAAAAGAGTTCCAAAAAGAGCAAGAAAGAGAGCTGGAATGTCAAAGAGAGCAAAAGAAAGAAGTGAGTAAGTGGTAGGGACAGCCACAGAGAAGAAAGAATAGTTTCGTTAAAAAGAGAGAGAGAGAGAGAGAGAGAGAGAGAGAGAGAGAGAGAGAGAGAGAGAGAGAGAGAGATGAAAAGAGAGGAAGAGAGTACTGGGTATAGAGTATATAGAGATCGTTTGGGAAATAAAAGAGAGGAGATGGGGGGACGAAAGCTACACCCAAAAGAAAGGTGAGAGAAAGGGAGAGGACGAAAGAAAGGAGAGAGGGAAGAAGAGAGGAAGGGGCTACCGGTGAGAGGAGGATATCGTGTTACCGAAGAGAGGAGAGAGAGGACGATAACACTTGAGAAAGGAGTGAAAAAATATCGAGAGAGATATAAATGGATAGAGAGAGTTAGAGAGAGAGAGAAAGAGAGAGAGAGAGAGAGGTAGAGGAGGAGGGTTAAATAAGGGGTCTATCTCCTAGCGGAAGTTATTGTTATTATCATTTTCCCTATCATTATAATTATTATCATTTATTCATTTGTTGATCTATTTTACTTTTTCTATTTCTCTCTTATACATTTATATTTTATTATCATCATTACTATTCATTAATTTATCTTTTATTTTTCATTTGTTTATTTATTTATTTATATTATTTTTCATTTATCTATAATTTATTTAGTTTGTTTATTATTTATTTTCATTGTTATTTTTATGTGTCTATTTATTTAAACTTAGTTATTTACTTTTTTTCATCTCTTTTTAGTCTCTCTTGATAGTGGAACTTCTCAGTCACCTTGAGCTTATGAACTGCTCTTGACCTTTCCAGGAAGAAATGAACTCGCGGTGGATGAAACGGATTGACGGCGTGTATTATACGTGTGGAGGGGTGATGGATTAATAGATGGATGTAGAGAGAGTCAGGGAGGAGAAAGAGAAGAGTGGACATAAGGACAGAGGGAGAAATGGATGGATGGATGGATGGATGGATAGGGAAATGAGAGGAAGGGAGAGAAGGAAATATTGGAAGTCTTGAGGATATGTAAATACAAGGGTAGATGGTTTGGATAATAAGTTAGCTGAAGTGAGGAAGAAAAAGAGAGAGAGAGAAAGAGAGAGAGAGAAAGAGAGAGAGAGAGAGAGAGAGAGAGAGAAAGAGAGAGAGAGAGAAAGAGAGAGAGAAAAAGAAAGAGAGAGAGAGAGAGAGAGAGAGAGAGAGAGAGAGAGAGAGAGAGAGAGAGAGAGGGATACAGAAAGAGAAAGGATGGAGAGAGAGAAAAAAGAGGAAGGCAGAGAAAGAGAGAAGAGAGGGAGGGAGAGAAAGATGAATATAGCTATAAAGATAGAAATAAATAGTTGAAATAGAAAACTATTTAGGGGGAATTGAAAGAAAGCTGAGGGGAGAAGATTGATTCATCAGGATAGATGGAATGAAGCATGAATGGATAGATGGGAGAATTGATTGGTAGATGTGATAAACAAAACGAAGGAAAGAGGAAGAGATCGATGGAAGGAGGGAGAGAGAAGGCAGAGAGAGAGAGAGAGAGAGAGAGAGAGAGAGAGAGAGAGAGAGAGAGAGAGAGAGAGAGAGAGAGAGAGAGAGAGAGA
>NC_134809.1:28638040-28643040 GCF_046742065.1 Oratosquilla oratoria | reverse complement strand
TCGTTAACCATTCTACTTGCCTGCTTCCTTCTTAAATCTAAATTTGTCCAATTTGAATTTAATACTACGACTCCTTTCCTGCTCTCTTAATTTGATGACCTTGCCTCCATCTCTTGTTAAAGCCTTTGACCCATTTGAATACCTCTATGATCACCCGCACTCTTTGTATTACCCGAGTGTAAGTTAAGGTCTTCGTAAGGTAAATTTTGAAGCCTTCTCTTCATCTGTCCTTCTCCTCTCTTCCTCCCTCAGTCCTTCCTCGCTCCCTTTCTTTCCTTTTCCATTCCTTCTCCCTCTTTTCCGGTTTTCTCGTCCACTTTTCTTCGTTTCACTTCTGTCCTGTGCCTTCCTTCCTTCTCTCTATTAAACCTTCTCGTCCTTCATTTTTCCCTTCATTCCACCTTTTCTGTTCTTCTCCATCCCTTTCTATTCTTTCCCTTCCCTTGCTTCCCTTCTCTTCCTTTCCCTTCCCTCCTCTTCCGCTCCCTCTCCTTTATTTCCTTTCCTTTCCCTTCCCTTCCCTTCCCTCTCTTTTATTTCCTTCTCTTTTCCTTCCCTTTCCTCCCTTTCCTTTCCTTTCCCTCCCTTTCCTTTACCTTTCCCCTCCTTCCCTTCCCTTTCCCTTCTCTTCCCTTTCCTTCCTTTCCCTTACCTTCCCTTCCCTTTCCTTCTCTTCTATTCCCTTCCCTTCCCTTCCCTACTATTCCCTTCCCTACTCTTCCCTTCCCTTCCCTTCCTTTCTGTTCCCTTCCCTTCCCTTCCCTTCCCTTCCTTTCTGTTCCCTTCCCTCCCTTTCCCTTTCCTTCCCTCCCTTTCCCTTTCCTTCCCTTCACGGCCTCACTCCTCACTCATTATTCCCTTCATCTCTCATTCGGACAAGATCGTTATACATAATCACATCAAAGATGATTATGAATCAGAGTTATAGAGCTAATTATTGTATGTCTGCTTGCACGTGTATTACATTTATTGCATTTTTATTTTTGCGTGACAATTCTTCTTCTTCTTCTTCTTCTTCTTCTTCTTCTTCTTCTTCTTATTCTTATTCTTCTTCTTCTTCTTCTTCTTCTTCTTCTTCTTCTTCTTCTTCTTCTTCTTCTTCTTCTTCTTCTTCTTCTTCTTCTTCTTCTTCTTCTTCTTCTTCTTCTTCTTCTTCTTCTTCTTCTTCTTCTTCTTCTTCTTCTTCTTCTTCTTCTTCTTCTTCTTCTTCTTCTTCTTCTTCTTCTTCTTCTTCTTCTTCTTCTTCTTCTTTTCTTCTTCTTCTTCTTCTTCTTCTTCTTTTCTTCTTCTTCTTCTTCTTCTTCTTCTTCTTCTTCTTCTTCTTCTTCTTCTTCTTCTTCTTCTTCTTCTTCTTCTTTTCTTCTTCTTTTCTTCTTCTTTTCTTCTTCTTTTCTTCTTCTTCTTCTTCTTCTTCTTCTTCTTCTTCTTCTTCTTCTTCTTCTTCTTCTTCTTCTTCTTCTTCTTCTTCTTATGGATTAACTTCAGGGAGAATGAGAAAGATCATAAAATGAAGATTTTTTTTTTTCGTCGAGGGAGATTGTCATCATTCAAAACATGAAATTGATATGTTTGAACTCTGGATTGAAGCGAAAATATCACAATGATATAAGGGGAGAAGGAAGGAGGGAGGGGGAGGATTGGAAGTGTGGGAGAAGGAGGGAAGGCGTGGAGGAAGGAAGGAAGGAAGGAAGGAGGGAAGAGAGGTAGTGAGGAGGTAGGGGAGGAAGAAGAGAAAGAGGGATGGATGAGGGAGGGAGAGGATGGGAAGTGTCGGGGAAGAAGGGAAAGTATGGAGAAAGGAGGGGAGGAAAGAGGAAGGGAAGGAGGAAGGAGGGGAAGGAGAAAGGAAGGCGGCGAAGAAGAAGAGAAGGAAGGATAGAGGGAGTAGAAGAAGGAAGGAGGGGATGGAGGAAGGAAGGAGGAAGGGAAGACAGGATGGAAGGAAAGAAGGAAGGAGGGGAGGAAGAAAGGAATGAGGAGAAGAAGGAGGAAAGGAAGGGAGGAAGAAAGAAAAGAAGGATGGAAGGAGAAGAAGAAGGAATGAAGGAAGGAGGAGGGGGAGGAAAGAAGGATTGGAGTAAGAACGGAAGGAAGTAAGGAAGAATGGAGGGAAGAGAAGAAGAAGGAGAGGGAAGAAGGAAGGACGAGAGGAAGGAGGGTAAGAGGGGATGAAGGAAGGAAAAAGGGGAGGGAGGAGAAGAAAGAATGAAGGGAGGAAGGAGAGAAAGATGGGAGGATGAATAGGAGGGGAGAGGGTAAGGAAGGATGGAGGGAGGTGAAGAAGAAAGGAGGAGAAGAAGAAGGAAAGAGGGAAGGAGGGGAGGAAGAGGAGAATAAGTGGAGGAGGGAGGGAAGGAGGGGAGGAAGAAGAGAATAAGTGGAGGATGGAGGGAAGGAGGGGAGGAAGGAGTTAAGGTGAGAAGATACACGAGTGGAGGAAGGGAGGCTCTGAATGGAGGTAATAGAGTAGGAGAGGAAAATGTCCTGACACAAGGAAATTAGTCCTGGAAGTCATTCGTGCATGAACACGTACACAGGTATACACAAAAAAATGCACACAAAGTATATTTATGCATACACTCACGCACACATACACACACACACACACACACACACACACACACACACACACACACACACACACACACACACACACACACACACACACACACACACACACACACACACACACACACACATGTATTCACACACACAACACGCACTCAAACATACACATATATAGACACTTATACACACGCACACACACAGGCACACACACACACATACACACACTCACACACATACACACACATACACACACACACACACACACACACACACACACACACACACACACACACACACACACACACACACACACACACACACACACACACACACACACACACACACACACACACACACACACACACACACACACACACACACACATATGCACACACACAACACGCACTCAAACACACACATATATAGACACTTATACACATGCACACATACATACACACACACATACACACACTCACACACACACACACACACACACACACACACACACACACACACACACACACACACACACACACACACACACACACACACACACGCTCATGAATATGCGCATGCACTGATAAATCAACCCGAGATGGTTTGGACATGTCAGGAGAATGAAGGAAGAAAGGTTGGTGAGAAAAATGGAAAGGTTCAGAGGTAATAGAGGGAGATGAGGAGAAGGAGGAGGAGGAGGAGGAGGAGGAGGAGGAGGAGGAGGAGGAGGAGGAGGAGGAGGAAGACTGCAAAAATGAAGTGGTGTTGAAGAATGTTTGAAGATGAAGGGCATCGTCAAGCAGGATGGAGATGCATTAGTGGAAGGTAGAGAGGAGGAAGAAGAAGAGGAGGAGGAAAAGGAAGAGGAGAAATATGCAAAGAAAGAAGAATAGGAAGAATATTACAAGATTGGGAGGAGGAAGAAGAGGAGAAGGAGAAGGATGGAGAGGAAGAAGAGTACAGAGAATAGTGCAAGGTAGGGAGGAGGAAGAGGAGAAAGAGAAGGCGAAGAATGAAGAGGAAGAGGAGTAGAGAGAATAGCGCAAGGTAGGGAGGAGGAAGAGGAAGAAAGAGATGGAGAAGAATAAAGAGGAAGAGGAAGAGAAGAAAGAGAAGGATGAAGAGGAGAAAGAGGAAGAGGAAAAAGAATAGGAAGAGGAGGAGACATCATAAGAAAATGTGAAAGAAGTTTCTTTGAAAATATGTTGAAAAAGAATGTGAAGAGAAACAAAGAAGGTTAGTAGTATTGAACAGCTTTTTGCTTGATTTTTTTTCATTTTCATATAGATTTTCTTTTTGGTGAATGACAAGGGAATGGTCTTGCTCACTGGATCATGTGCGAATTGGGGTGTCTGGCAAATAAGGTTCGTTATTAACTCTACATGGTTCAGCGATAGATATAATTATCAAATGTATATATATACAGCACGAACGGTATATGAATATATACATATTTATATATATATTTTTTATATATATATAAATTTATATGTATATATATATATATATATATACATATATATATATATATATATATATATATATACATGTACATATATATATATATATAAATATTCATTTATATATATATATATATATATATATATATATATATATAAATATATATATATATATACAAATTATATATATATACGTATATATATATATACAAATATATATATATATATACGTATATATATATAATACGTATATATATACATATACATACATATATACATATATATATATAACGTATATATGCATATATATATACATTTACAGATAAACTTTGGAACTAAATATGTCACAGTGTACCCTAATCATTCATTACAACATCAATCCTTCACCTCCAATCATGTACCACTACACCAGCAATCTTTTTCCAATCAGGTTGTGAAACGAAAACAACTATTATTAGTAGATCCACTTATTCCTTATTACTCTACAACCATTATCTCTGGAAGCGAAAAGACATTAATCACTTAATATTATAATTTTATATCGTGTATATTGTATTTGCTTTGCTACATTGTTTCTAACCTAGGGCAGTGGGCAGGATACAGGGATGACCCGTTATCCACGAGGAGCTAAGATAAAAGCTAAGATGGGAGTGGAAGGGGTGGGGGTAGGTACGTGCCTTTCAGTTAGTTACCTCCATTATACGGGGGAAAAAGGACTTGGTATAAAGATAGACATGTTTCATATATATATATATATATATATATATATAAATATATATATATATATATATATATTACATTTATATATCATATCGTTTTTAATAGTAATAGTAATGGAGTGCACTGGTACCATCATGGAAAGCGTGCTTGTCTCGTATTCACCAAGTTGTAGGCTCGAATCCCGCACTTCTATCTCTCCGATTCCCAGCAATGACAGTTCCCTGCCACAACAGTCCAAGCGCATATTAGGGCTAA
>NC_134809.1:28613040-28623040 GCF_046742065.1 Oratosquilla oratoria | reverse complement strand
AGTAGATCTGTGAGGTTTAACACTGTAGGAAAGGAATTAAAAACTTAATAAGAGAACTGGAAAGAAGGAAGAACAAGTGACATGAAGAACAAGACTGATGAAGAAGGTACGAGACGATGTTCTCGAGACAGGGAAGAACAAATAACAGATGCGTGAAGAATGAAATGGGAGAAAGCGAGGAGGGTCGACTCCTAAAGAACAGATTTATCAAAAAGAGAATAAGGAAGAGAAAGATTTACAGAGGAAGTGGAGGAAGAGGGGAAGATAGAGACGTTTTTATTCACTGACGTAAAATCATGCTCATGCCGTCACACCATCTCGTGACGTCACAATTGCACGACGTCACACCACGTGACGTCACTTCATCTCATGACGTCACCATTACATGACGTCACACCATCTCATGGCATCATACCATATTGTGACGTCACGTCATATCGTTACGTCATATCTTATGACACCACAGCATTACATGACGTCACACCATATGCCGCCACATCACCTCATGAATTCACACAATTTCATAGCTTCATATTTTTGACATATTATTTAAGGACGTCACTCTATCATGACATCGCACCATCCCATGACGTCACACCATATTTTGACATCACACCAACTCATGACGTTACATCACATTACGTCACATTTTTGTGACGTCACATTACAGTATCTCATTATGTCACACCATATCGTGACATCACACAAAATCTTGACTTCATACCATCTTATGACGTCACAATGATATATCACACCTCTTGAAGTTACACCATCTTATGACGTCTCATCTCATGATGCAACACCATATTACGTCAGACCATCTCGTGACGTCACATGGTATGACCTCATATCATATAGTGACGTCATACCATTTCGTGATGTCACACCACCTCATGACGTCACAATGTCATGGCGTCAGTCTCATGATGTCACACCAGCTCATACGACACGTACTACAATAGTAAATTATTATTTCTGATAACCAGCGCTTCTATCGTCAGTGAAAATTTCGCACCGAAGAGCCGATGAGGTACTCGTAGCAAAGGAAGGCAGAGCAGAAAGTACGGATAATATAAGTTATTCATCTATTTATTTTATTGGATTTGATCATTTATTTACACATTCATATATATATTTATTAACTTCTTTACTTATTCATCCATTTATTCATTTATTTATTTATTTATTTATGGAGATTATTCTGCAACTGTAAGAGAGAGTATGAGAAAGAAATGAAGGAGAAGAAGGAATAGCGTTGCATCGAGATATGCAGGAGGAGGAGAAGGAAGAGGAGAAGAAGGCTAAGAAGGAGGAGGTAGAGGAAGAGGAGAGTAGAATAAGAAAAGGATGAGAAAGAAGAACAAAATTAAAAAGAAGAAATAGGAGGAGGAGAAGACTTTGATGTTCTTGTTATGGTTTTTACTTTAGCACTGCTTCTATTCTTGTAGACAATTTGCAAGGAAGACGTAAATAGGGCAAATGAAGTAGGTAAGAGTTAAGAGAGAAAAATTAAGCGAAAGAGAGAGAGAGAGAGAGAGAGAGAGAGAGAGAGAGAGAGAGAGAGAGAGAGAGAGGGAAAAAGGAGATGAGAGAAAGGAGATGATATATATATATATATATACATATTATATATATATATATATATATATATATATATATATATATGTATATGTATATATATGTATATATATGTATGTATATATATATATATATATATATATATATATATATAGAGAGAGAGAGAGAGAGAGAGAGAGAGAGATAGAGAGAGAGAGAGAGAGAGAGAGAGAGAGAGAGAGAGAGAGAGAGAGAGAGAGAGAGAGAGAGAGAGAGAGAGAGAGAGAGTAGAGAGAGAGAGAGAGAGAGAGAGAGAGAGGAGAGAGAGAGAGAGAGAGAGAGAGAGAGAGAGAGAGAGAGAGAGAGAGAGAGAGAGAGAGAGAGAGAGAGAGAGAAATAGAGAGAGAGAGACAGAGAGAGAGAGAGAGAGAGAGAGAGAGAGAGAGAGTGGAGAGCGGGGAAGGGGAGTGGAAATGAACGTAAGTTACAGAATCAGACGAATAAAGGAAGAAGGGGAACAGAACGAAGGAGTGAAAGACGAACAGGGAGGACAATGAAAATGGGGAATATTGTTTATCTTGAGAAGAAAGAAGAAGGAAAGGAGTGCGTTGGTGATAATAAAGGTGATAGTGGTGGTGAAGTTGGTGATGACGATGATCAAGAGGAGGAGGAAGAAACTAACTCGTCACTGGCCTTGTCATGAGAAGGAAAGGAAACAAACAAACAAACAAACAAACAAACAAACAAACAAACAAACAAACAAAGGAAGATGAAGCTTAGAAGTGTTACAACACTGGGGAGACGGGGGAGATGAGCAGGTCAGTCAGAGAGGAGTGAGGCGGAGGAGGAGGAGGAGGAGGAGGAGGAGGAGGAGGAGGAAGGGGGAACGAGGACAAGGTCTAAGATTAGGTCTAACTCGAATATGTGTTCGAGGAGAAAGGTTGAGGAAAAGGTATCAGATTGATAACATCATTTCATTATTATTATTGTTATTATTATTATTATTAGTGTTATTATTATTATTATTATTATCACTATTATTATTATTATTATTATTATTATTATTATTATTATTATTATCATTATTTTTATTATCGTTATTGTTGTTGTTATTATTATTATTACTATTATTATTATCATTATTTGTAGCAGTATTAGCTATATTTATAGTAGTGATAAGATATTTATTCTATTTGGTTACATATTTATTTTTCGTTATTTTCATTTCATGTTTATTAATTGTTATTCATTTTATACTATTTCATTTTTTCTTTGTTGTGGGAGGTTTTATTGTTAAAGTAATTCCTATGAACTGATGTTGCCATGGTTATCTATTTATTTATCTATTTATTTATTTGCTTATTTATCTATTTATTAACGTTTTTCGCTTCGTCATTTGCTCTTTTGAAACTGTAATTGCTTGTTATATTTTTAATATAGTTATGTAACCTTAACTGAATTTGATATTTAGTGTTCTTACAATGAATGGTTTGTTGTGGATTGCCTCTGACCTAGGACGATGTGTGAGATGCAGGTACGACCCGTCATCCAGTAGGAGCCAAAGTGAGATGGGAGGTATGGAGGGGTGATAAATGGGGGTGGAATGGATGGAAGTAGAATTATGCCTTTTGACTTTGGCTACCTCCCTTGTAAGGGGGAAAATACCTTGTTATATGTATATATAAGGAATGGTGAACATCAACCCATGTCGGTCATTATAAAGCAGTGGTTCCCAACCTTTTTTTTTTTAGTTTTACAATTATACGTACTAAGTTAACCTTAATCCTAATGCCGGGTACCGTAATGTTTTCTTGATTTCATTTTATTTTATTATATTTTCAATTTTTTGTCAGCCCTTCATTACCCCCCCGAAAATTTGTTATCTACCCCCCAGGGGGTAATTTGCAAACACAGGTTGGGAACCACTGTTATAAAGGAACAATCTCCAGTTCAAAATAAAAACTGTTCATTGTACTATGCGCTCTCATACTAAAGCCTAAACATTAAGCATATTTAAGGAAGCACCATATATTTTGGATCCAATTTTTGATAAAAAGATGAAGATGGGGAGGTTACGCCAGGAGGCGCTGAGTAGCAGCGGCCGAAGCCGTCACGTTTGCCTTGTGCGCTTGGACTGTTGGGGCAAGTAACAGTCACTACTGGGAACCGGAAAGGAGTGCAGGGTTCGAACCCACAACTAAGTAAATGCAAGACCAATAGGTTTTTGATTACGCTATCAGAGCACATGGTTATGAATAACGCTTAATCCTTTTATCTACATGAGTAAATATTTAAAAACAATCAAATATATCAAAGTGTTTAATCATGTCTCATACTTCATAAGTTCAGTTTTGAATAACGTTTATTTTGTCTATTTGCGATGTCCACTAGAAAGAGAATAGAAATGGTGCACACTCGAATATCTCAAACCTTTTAACGTATAATTTTTCTTTGCAATTCATTTTCTGTGTTACAGTGATGTGTGGCTCTCTGCAGGTCGTAAGATAACACATGGGGGCCTGTCCGGGATAAGTCAACACAGTGAATGGAAAGAAAAACATGGCACCCAAGTTATGTTATACGAGATCTGTATCACATTGCAGGTTTTGAGCCCGATACGGCCTTAGCCATGAAAGGGTTTTCCTAACCTAGTTAGGGTATGGAAAATCCGTATCATGTTGCTGGTTTTAAGTGAGGTAAGGTTAACCCAGCATTGATAGGGTTTTCCTAACCTGGCAATGATATCAACTTGTTTTAAGCAAAATAAGGTTAACCCAACTACGATGGGGCTTCCTTAACCTAGTTATAGTATACAAGACTCGCATCACACTGAGGGTTCTAAGTTAGGTAACGTAAACCCTAACTATGAAGGGGGTTTTCCTTAACTTGAACAAAATGGTTTTATAACAGAATCACCACGGACAGGCTAATTGATATAAAGTTTACAGTGCAGGCTTGGTTGGATAAAGTGATTCTTATAGCTGCCAGACGAGAATTTATGTGACCAGAATTGTAGCGAAAGTTTTAATTGAGATCGTTTTTGGCTCTGTTGGCTGATGGTTTACTCTTAGATGACTAAACTAGGCGGAGAGAAGTCGGAATGGAATATGGATGACCCCAATCGAAGTAGGTTTAACTGTGACTGTGCAGGGATTTCTCTGAGATGAATAGAATGGCTTGATGTAAGCCAGAATATGTATGACCTCAGCTGCAGTGGAAAGGGGCCAGGGGAAAGGGAAAATGGAGAAATGCATCTGGAAAGGAAGGATGGAAATTGACTTTAGGAAAGAGGTAATCGTCGAAATACTGTGAATATTCTCCTAGCCTTTAATTGTATCTGGCTCAGTATATACTCCATATGGAGTCCTGTCTCCATGTTTAATGCAATCAGAGTTTCAGGGAGTTATTTGGTATTTTCTATGATTAAAAACTACTACACATGAAAAAAGAGTTGATCTCATTTTTGTTTCTTCTATTCCTTCGTTATGTTACTCTACTTGAACCTTTAGTGCATCTACCACTCCACTTATTCAGTGCCATATTGTCCCAAAGACAAAAAATGAAAAATAACAAATAAAATGAATACAGTAGAAATAAAAAATAGTAATGATAATAAATAAATAAATAAAATAAATATTACCTACAACATATTACCCTAAATGGACTTATTCTTTACCGAATTGAAGTTTACCAGGTGAGAAGTACAGTGTTAGTCACTGGTAAAAGACTCGCTTAACCCAGTTTGCCTTTAGCTGGAATCATATTAATGAAGTGTACTATAGGGGCAATTTTATTCACAAAAATTGGTTTTATTCTCTTATGCCCCTTAACCCAAAACCATAACTAAAGAAAGTTGTCTACTATTAACCTATCTCTTCCCCTCTCCACACCCTACCAGACAGACGTTCCCCTACTCAAGTTAACTAGAATAAAATCCTTAAATCCTTAATAGGAACTGTGGGCCCATATATAGTTATCAGAGTTACTCAAGTCGAATCATTCATAAACGTTCTCCGCTCATATTTATTTGTTCTGACCCTTGCTCGACAGACATTCCCCTTATCAAATTAGACAGAATGAATAATTCAACCTCTAGAGTGCAATTCTCTGAGCCGATGTAAGGTCACAGGGTTCTTCCCGTTGGACCAAATTGACTGTTATGAACGCAGAGAAGAAAATTTAATTGGGACGTGGGCAGAAGTGGGAAAAGCGAGATGACACTAACAACAATCCACTACCACTACCTCCGCCACCACTAGCGCCACCACCATCATTGCCACCACTACCACTATAATCACTAACACCACCACAATTATCACCACTTTCACTATCCCCACTACCACCACCATTGCCACCACTACCATCACCACCACTACCACCATCCTGCCACTACTACCACTACTGTTGTCAGTACCACCACCGCCATCATTATGAACAACATTACTACCTCCAGTACCAATTCCATTATTACTACCACCGTCTCTACCACTTACATACAAACATACATACGTACATCATACATACATACATACATACATACATACATACATACATACATATCGTTGACATTCTTCAGCCTTGGTAGGCTATGGTCACATCCTTTAAAATATATCTTTTGATGTTTAGCAGCATATAGAATGACTTGCCATACCGTTACGTGCATGGCAATCATTGCCACACTTTTGGCAGATGAATGTGAAAGTAATCCAGGAACTGCTGTCTGTCTGACTCTCCTCCTATTTTTCATGACTTATGAGCATTCTTGCCGTTCTACTTCAAAGGTCTTCAGTCGATGTTTGGTGGCCTGACTCCAAGCTGATCTGTCTTACCTACATACATACATACATACATACATACATACATACATACATATATATATATATATATATATAGTGAAACCTCCAACAGGGTCATAATACTCTGATTACAGACCAGGTAGGCTGGTTACGAGGCAGAGAGAAAGAGAAAGAAGCGTGAAGGTGAAAGAGAGTATCTTTACTTCATTAGTGCTCTTTGAAGATTCTGTTATGTCTGACACCGGTTAACTTTTCACTTTATTTATTTAGTTATCCTATATTGTTTTTGTTATTTTTTATATACTTATTTATTTTGATTGTTTATTTTATCATTATTTTTAGGGCATGACCCAGTGCTGGAGTAGAGAAGGATGCCTTAAATCAGCCCATTTTTAAACACTGTCACCCTTTAAGTTTCTTTGTTAGAATTCCGTGATAGTGTTACAGAGAAGGTCTTTCGAGTGAGTTGGATTTCAGTATGTTTTCAAGACCGCTTTCCTTCTTGGAAATAGAGGATAGCTGGAAGGACATTGCACTGAAAAAGATCATTAATAATTCCGTCAGCGACGCAACAAATCAAGTGAGGCAGGTGACAAGGACTTATAGAATAAGCGAACCAAGATACAAGAGAAATGAAATTTGCAGGATATATGAAAAAGATGATTTGTTTCTTTCACATGCTTTAAGACAAAGCCATTCCTTTTAGTTATTGGGTTGGAGACCTCGTACGCCATTTGTTAGCTAAGTACTAGGAAAGACTAGTGGGGAACTTTTGGCTTGCGTGGAATAGCTGGCTCGCAAGACCCAGAGCTCACCTTAAAACAAATAATTAAGAAACCTCCAACTTCTTTTGTATGTCTATTGGTAACCGCATACTTCGCTGGGCGGCGGAATGGGGACCCACGAGGTTAAGTGAGGGGGGTCCTCGGTGCGTTCCTAGATGCCTTCCTCGATGCGTTCCGCTTTAATTTGGCCGCGATTAGCGTTCTCAAACTAATAAAGCAATATAGGTGTCGGCATAGTATGTGGCCTATGAATTTATTCTTTGGTATAGTGTGTGGTCTACCGGACTTTCATTTCGGTATGAAACTGTCTCTTAAGATTCAATAGTTTGAGAGCGCTAACCGCGGCCAAACTAAAGAAGAACGCACCTAGGAACGCATAGAGGAACGCACCCATCTCTGCATTTTATTTCTTTGTTATTTTTTTAGTATTAAATATTTGGCTGGTTTTGGCACCCACACTTAAAAAGCTTGCCTACCACTGAACTAGACACATTCAAGGAGAGGGAAACGAAGAGAGAACGAAATTAGGAAGAAAGAGAGAAATAGAGAACAGGGATGTAGCATGTGAGATATATATATACGTGAGAGAGAAGAGGCGTGAGACAGAGAGAGAAAGGGGGAAGAAGAAGGGGAAGAGAAATATAGGGAACTGAGTTAAAGGACAGGGGAGGATGAGGAGGGGGAAAGAGGAGATATATGAGAGAAAATTTTCGTAAGGAAGAGATTAAGAGGAAGGAAAATAGAAAGAGAAAGAGAAGGTGGTCAGGCGTTTATTAATTCATTTATTTATTTATTTATTTTTGTTTTATTTTATTTTATTATTATATATTCTTTCGCATCCGAACTAGTTGTAGACAAAAAAGTCTTCTGTCGGCATGGTTTTTTTTTCGTATCCTTTGTGTGTATAGCGGGAATCGAGGTCAAATTGGGAGGATGGTGTGTGTTGATAAGACGTTGACGCATTCTGGCTAGCTGATGATGGTGATAATGATGATGATGATGATGATGATGATGATGATGATGATGATGATGATGGTAACGATGATGATGGTAACGATGATGATGGTAACGATGATGATGGTAACGATGATGATGGTAACGATGATGATGGTAACGATGATGATGGTAACGATGATGATGGTAACGATGATGATGGTAACGATGATAACGATGATGACGACGACGACGACGATGATGATGATGATGATGATGATGATGATGATGATGATGATGATAACAATGATGGTGACGACGGCTTCACGACCATACACTCAGGACGGCTTCAGCCCCAAAAAGGACCCTCTGATATAACCATCCAGATTACCATAATCGTACACATAGAGGTCGAGGTGACGGCAGTTCGATCCCTTCCGCTTGCGATTTGGTATCAATTATAGAATACCACCCTCCCGCACGCGAGCCCGCTGATCGATGGGGGTCTAGGGTGCTCCACCGTCGCTCTGCGCCGTCACTCAGGCACACACCGTTGCTCAGGTCATGGTAACGTTTTTCATTACTTGACCTAGCCTAGCCTAATCTAACCTGACCATTAATGCGCCCAAGGCGTAAATTGAGTAATAGAAAAACGTAACAATGACCTTAGTGACGGCGCGGAGCGACAGCGGAGCGATTCGTACCTTTGTCGTTCGTTCTGTGTGTGTGGAAGGGGGGGGGGTGTTCTGCAATTAATCCTCGAGTTGGACCAAAGACATGGTTTATTAAATTACATGCTACAAAGCGTTCTAGCCTCCTGATAGGGGAATTCGCGACGGCAAAGCAAATCATCATTATGTTGATTTATAAGAATCCTTTTGTGTATATATATATATATATATATATATATATATATATATATAAATATATATATATATATATATATATACATACACATAAATATGTATGTATGTATTTCCACAAGAACCCACTGTGTTGGATAAGAAGAAATTAAATAGACGATATCCATATATTTCGATCACGGACTGTGATCCTCTTCAGTGAAATACAGAGTAGTGGAGAAAAATATATGTCTAATAACACTAGCCAACAAATATTAACTTTGTCTCTGCTACTTGAGTAACTGTTGGTGTATCCCACTAATTTTGGTGCGCTGATTCCAAATCTGTGCTCAGATTTGTCCTAGCACGTAAGGTTCCTGAGTTATGCAACTTGGCTATACGGTTCACTTTGCCACCATTAATGATACAATTATATTACAAGTTTGAGAATAATGAGACCCAGACAATGTATGTTTTATATATGAAAGAGGTAGTACTCACCTAGCTATAAATTTCTTCTAAAATGTTTGAGACTCTTGCTCTTGCGCTTGTTCGTGGATGTAGGATACTCCCGTTGCATGAACCAGCAGTAGTCGCCCATCATGTTTTCGTTGAAGCGGCCTTAATACCTTCTTTCCATTATTGCGATATCTTGGTGAAACCTTTCACTAATATCACCCATATTACATGGAAAGAAATGTAGATGCGAATGCATGAAATGCATCTTAAGAGACATCCGACACCCCATTCGTTGATAGGCCTTTAGTATGTTGTCCACTAGTTCTTCATAGTTATCAGCCCTATGGTTACCAAGGAAGTTCTGCACTACCTGGACAAATGAATCCCATGCTGCCAACTCAAGTGGAGATAGTTTATTTTTGAACTCTCTGTTGTGTATCAATTCTCTGATCTCCGGCCCTATAAAAATGCCAGCTTTAAGTTCAGCATCGGTTTTCTTTGCATCAAATTTCTCTTTGAGATACTGAAATCCATCAGAATCATGGGCCACTGCTTTAACAAAATTCTTGATAAGGCCAGGTTTGATATGAAGTGGTGGAAGGTAAGTCTTCTGTGGATGTACCAAAGG
>NC_134809.1:28598040-28603040 GCF_046742065.1 Oratosquilla oratoria | reverse complement strand
CCGTCTTCCTGTACCCCTACCTCTATCCTTTTCCCTTCCCCACTCTCTCCCCTACTCCTCCCTGTCTTTTCCCCATCCCCCTTTCCCGGCCTCAATCCTCCCCTCGCCTACACTACCTTACTTTCTCCTATTCTCTCCCTCTCTCCCTCTCTCCCCTACTCCCCAACCCTACCCTCCCTCTCGTCCCCCTACCTCTACCCTTCCTATCCTCCATCCCTTTCCCTACTTCTCCCCTTATCCTTCCCTACCCTTACTCCTCCTCTTCTCCCCGCTCTGTCGTCCCCCTCTTCTACACTGCCCTACTCTCCCCCTCCTCTCCTTCCTCTCTCTCCTCCCCTTCCTCCCCCTCCCCCTCTATTACCCCTCCCCTCATCCTTCCCTACCCCTACTCCTCCCCTTCCTCCCCTTTCTTGCCTCCCCTCACCTGCTTTCCCTTTCACTTTACCCCTCCGCCTCTCTCCTCTTCTCCACACTTTCCCCATGCAATTGGGGTGATAGCCACCTTTAGTATGGTTGAGCTCCATGTTAAGGGATGATCCTCTGAGTTCATAGAATTGTGTTTTTCAAAACCAATTCCAATTTAGAAAGTTTATGATTTTCGAGAAAAAAAATGAAAAAGGAGAGCGTGTTCAATATAAAGTTTTTCTTGTTTTTCTTTCCATTATAAGCCCTAATTTAGAACAAATAACGATGAAAAAGGGGTGCAGGCGTAATAAAAAATATATATTTTTTGCAACTATAAAGCCTAATTTAGAAAAGAATAAAACACGACAATAGGTGGAAACCTAATATTTATCTATTATTTTGCATTACGTTTGGCAATGTGTTTTATGTATATTATATATATATGTATATATTTATATATA
Source organism: Oratosquilla oratoria (assembly GCF_046742065.1). Lineage (NCBI taxonomy): Eukaryota > Metazoa > Arthropoda > Malacostraca > Stomatopoda > Squillidae > Oratosquilla > Oratosquilla oratoria. The sequence continues at coordinate 28,602,174 of NC_134809.1, read as the reverse complement.
TGTATATATATATATATGTGTGTGTGTGTCTGTGTGTGTGTGTGTGTGTGTGTGTGTGTGTGTATGTGTGTATAAATGTGTGTGCATATAAACATAGTGAACGGTACACAAGAAGCCCAATATCCACTCCTTTATAGAACTGCTGGTGTGTTCGTAGTTATTGCGATCAAGAAGGTCACAAGTTTACGCCAGGATGTGTTGAGTAGCTGCCATCGAAGCTGTCATCTTTTCTTTGTGATATATTGTTGGGAAGGTTGACATTCACTACTGAAAACTGGAGAGGAGGGCTGGGTTCGAGCCCACAAGAATACTTGTGTCAGAATTGGGATGAACTGCATTCGATAATTTTGTAATTACTTTTTAGTATTTGTTAGTGCGAACAACAGTATCTCTATAGGAATGGTCCTCTTCAATATTGAATATTGACAGGTTTTAATGAGTTAAAAACAAATTATATTATCGTTCAAGTTTAGAGAAGGAAATCGTATGGGATGGAGATTTTTATTTTAGTCTTGTCACTTTGATTGATTGAACATATCTAGTCGAATGTATATACCCATACAAGGACACGTATGCATACGTACACACACGTATATATGCACATACACAAACACACATACACACACACACACACACACACACACACACACACACACACACACACAAACATACACACACACACACACACACACACACACACACACACACACACACACACACACACACACACACACACACACACACACACACACACACACACACACACACACACACACACACACACACACACACACACACACACACACACACACACACACACACACACACGCACACACACTCACTCACAAACACTGTTATGGTAAAACGATTATTGTGTGGACATGGATGATCCAATAGCGTCAGATATTAGATTTTTATTCTCTTTTTGTCGGTAATTTCAAGCAGATGATTAGGTTGATTAGAGAGTTGACGAAAAAATAGGAAACGCTTGTTAGATTCTAAAGTGACGCTTTATTTCTCTCTAGATCCTATTTCGATCCAGCTTGACAGGCATCTAGTTAGATAAAACGAATGTGGGGTCAAACTGTCCTTGCGTACGTTTGGACCCTTGGTTACGATTGACCTTTTGTCCTGTGTGACCCAGGTTATATTAAGAGTTACGAGATGAGATTTAGTTTCAGGTGTGTGTGTGTGTGTGTGTAAGGGGAGAGTGGAGAGTGTTTGCGTGCGCGTGTACGCGTCTGTGCGCGCGTATATACTCCAAATCCCTTCCAAATCCCGGGCTTAACTTTGGATCCATACGTGGGTCATTGTAATGTGACCGCAGGGTCAGGCTTGGGTTGAATAGGTAGCCGACACCGTGCGCAGGGTGTGCTGCCTCACACAGTCCAGGGAACGAGATAAATCTACGGGAAGGTGAGGCCACGGTTCACTGACCCGATGGCTTCCCGGGTAAGTGGCTTCGACCGGAAGGACCAGGATATCACGGACCGTCTCGATTCCTGGCGTACGGGTCTCTTATCTCTCTGTTTCTCTTTCTCTCTCTCTCTCTCTCTCTCTCTCTCTCTCTCTCTCTCTCTCTCTCTCTCTCTCTTTCTCTTATATTATCTTTCTCTTTCTCCCTCTCACCATGTCTCGTTTTATTTTTTCTTACCCCATTTCTATCCCTTCCCATTTCTCATCCTCCCTTCTCTCTCTCTCTCTCTATCTATCTATTTATCTATCTTTCTATCTCTTTTTGCCTTATCCGTCTCCTCTGTCTCTCCTTCTTTCTCCTCTTTTTGGCTCTGTCTTTTGCCTTCCCTTCTTCCTCTTATAAACTGATTTTTCTGTTGTTGTTTTTTTGTATTGTATTGTATTGTATTATTTTTTTAATTTAATCTGTTATATCTTATTTTACTAGCCTAGTGTTTTTGCTTAATCAAGTCTGGTCCATTTCTAATTTAGACAAGTCTGTTCTATTCTCTTCTATATTACTCTATTTTTTCTATTCCATTCTATTCCTACCTAGTCTGGTCTATTCTATTGTATTTTTATTTATTTTTGTTCTAGTCTAGGGTATTATATTCTACCCATCTCTTTATTTTGAATGCATCTTTAGAAGTTCTACATAATACTGATAAATAAAACATATTAGATGATACATAATTATAATAGAGTAGATGGAAATATATTAGATGAAAACGTATATAATAAATTAATCATAATGAATATCTCACCTGTGCAGGATCTCAATGACCCAAACATACCCCACAAATGTACTCCCCCAATGGTCTTTCCCCTCCCTCCCTACCTCCCCCAAACCCTCCCTAAATCCTCCTACCCCTCCATACCCCTCACCCCCTCTCCCTACCTCCCCAACCCTCTTCTCCCCAACCCCTTCCCCCTCTATCCACCCCCTCCTTACTTCCCTCATCCACCTCCTTATCTCCTCCATCCCTTTACCACGTCCCACACCCCCTCCCTACCTCCCCAACCCACTTGCCTTCCCTACTTCCCAAACCCTGCCCTACCTCCCCATACTCTCCCTCCCTACCTACCCCTATCCTCGGTCCCTACCCCCTACCCTCAGTACCTCCCCTACCCTTCCTCCCTACTTCCCCTTATCCTTCCTCCCTACCTCTCCCTACCCCCGTCCCTACCTCCCCCTACCCTCCCTCCCACCCTCCGTCTACCCTCCCTCCCTACCTACTCCACCTTACTCCCTTACACACACACACACACACACACACGCGAAAATATTTGCACACGCGCGTATACACGGTTGCTCATATTCTTCAAAGAGATGAAGAGAAAAAAAATCCAGCGAGTCTAAAGATGAAAACATAAATACATGAGAAGAGTGGGACATTATGATAAAGAGGAGGAGAGGATCAAAAGGATCCGTGAATAAGAAAGAGGGAGGAGAAGGAGGATAAGAGAGCGAGGAGGAGGAAGAGGGTAAGGAGGAGGAAGAGGAATAGGAGGAGGAAGAAATTCATGCAGAAAAAATGGAGGAAGTACGAAAATGAGGAGTTCGAGGTGAATGAAGAGGAGGTGGATGAGGATGAGGTGAAGAAAGAGGAAGAGGTGGAGGCGGAGGAAAAGGAGGTGGAGGATGAGGAGGAGTTGGAGATGGAGGTGGTGAAAGAGGACGAAAAGGTAATGGAGAAGACAGGGCAGGAGAAGGAGTGTGTATAGGAGGAAGTGGAGGAAAATAAGGAGGAGGAAGAGGAAAAGGAATAGATAGAGGTAGAGGAGGAGGTGAAGGAAAAAGAGGAAGGGGTGGTGAAGGGGAGCTCATTGTGGATGCTATAGTGAGTATGGTGAAAGAAAATGTGATAGTGGTAGAGGAGGAGGAGGAGGAGTTTTTAGTGATGATTGTGGTGATGTTGATGGTTGTGATGGTGCTGATAGTGATGTTAGTCGTAATGATGGTTATGGTGTTTATGGTCGTGGTGGTGATGATGGTGGTGGTGTTGATGGTCTTAGTGGTGGTGATGATGGTGATGATAATTGTGGTTGGGATGATCGCAGTTGCTGTTATTGTTCTTGTTCTTGTTTATGTTCTACATGATCTTGTTGATGTATTTGTTCTGTTTAGCTCTTGTTCATCATTGTGTTCTTGTTATTGTTCTCCTTTGTGTTCTTGTCATAATTCTTCATTATGATGTTGTTCATGTTCTTATACATGATCTTGTTTTTGTTCTTGTTCTTGTTATTACTTATGTTCATTCAAGAAAAAAAAATCGTAAAGATTTCACCTTTCCTAGAAGGACCATGATTTGTCTAAAAGCATCCTAGACCTCTTTTAAAGTTTATTCTAAAAAGTAATCCTGTGAAAATATTCTTATGTTGATATTTTCAAACACTTTAACCAAGTTCGGATGTTTGGTAAAATACAGTGGAGAGCGAATAAAGTTATGAAAGGAATTTTTTAATTCGTGATGCTTTGATATAATGGACATGAGAGTCAAATCAGAAATACTTTTTTTTAATGAATTCCAGTCATAGAAAAAAAAACGAAAAAAAAATTCTTCGGGAATAATCTTTCAAAGAGAGAGAGGGAGAGGGAGTATTTTCGAAAAAAAAGTCTGAAAAAAAAATACAAGTAAGACTTCTTAATTATAGTGGCAATTCTTCTCGGAAAAAAAA
>NC_134809.1:28588040-28593040 GCF_046742065.1 Oratosquilla oratoria | reverse complement strand
TTTATTTATTTGCTTATTCGTTTATTATTATCAATCTAGAAGATTATGATTGAAAATTATTATAAAGGTTATTTTAGTTCTATTTTGAAACAAATCGGAATTTTTTTTAGGACGCTACAACCCAAAAAAAATATTTCTTATATTCGGTGACCTTGAATTTACCTAATTACTATACAAACTTAAATAGGGTCATATTTGGGGCTAATTAACCACCTTTACTGACAGTTTCATCCAAATTAGTCCAACCGGGCTGCTCTAATGTTGATAACAAACAATAAAAAAAAAATCAAAACACGATATAAAAAGGAATTTTTTTTTTTATGTTTCGTTCGCCACGGGTAATAAATGATTTTTTTTTTTCATTTCGTTTATGTCTCTTTCTAAAAATCATTATTGCATTCACGCTGATGCTGGTGTAAGTTTTGGTGTTTAGTGGTGGTGATGTGGGTGGTCGTGGGGATGATTTTGGTGATGATAATGTTGGTGATGGTATGATATTGTTCTGGTGATGATGTTGATGTTGGTGGTGATGATAGTGATGATAATATCAATGGTGATAATGATGGTTGTGGAGATAGTGGTTATGGTGATAATATTGTTGTTGGTGGTGGTGATAGTGATGATGATATTAATGGTGATAATGATGGTTGTGGTGATAGTAGTTATGGTGATGATGCTGATGATGATATTGGTGCTGTTGGTGGTGATCATGAGATAGCTGGAAATGGTGGTGATATTTAACATTGGTGTCACTCTTTGTCACAAGACCGCTCATCACTAATCAGTGATGAGCCCGTCCCTCCTTAATCACCAATCACCATTACCGTCTTTCTAATCAGACCCGACCAATCACCACAACTGCGCTCTCTGATCGTCACAGCCCCAATCATCATTGGGGTCGAGTCATTACCAATCAAACTCACAATTTCTCCCCAGTGCTTATTATACCGCATCTCTCTCTCTCTCTCTCTCTCTCTCTCTCTCTCTCTCTCTCTCTCTCTCTCTCTCTCTCTCTCTCTCTCTCTCTCTCTCTCTCTCTCTCTCTCTCTCTCTCTCTCTCTCTCTGTCTCTCTCTCTCTTTCTCTTTTCTTTCTCACTCTCTCTCTCTCTCTCTTTCTCTTTCTCTCTCTCTTTCTCTCACTCAACCTTTCTCTCTTTCTCTCTCTTTCTCTCTCTTTCTCTCTCCTTCTCCCTTTCCCTCTACCTATCTATCTCTACCTCTCTCTACATCCCTCTTAAACACACACGCATACACACACACACACACACACACACACACACACACACACACACACACACACACACACACACACACACACACACACACACACACACACACACACGCACAAAATCTTTCTTTTATTATTACTCCAACTGATACACCGCAAACGCCTTTCTTACCACTTTTTGTCTTTACGTTTCTTAGAAATCCCCTAAAAGATTTAAAATCTAAAATCAGATAAACTTAGGTTCTCCTTTGTCGTGATGTGATTCAAATCTAGAATGATATAGACATGAAATGATTCTTGACCTAAGAGTTTTTGAGTATCTAGATTAAACTTATGAATTTAGATGGGCCTTGTATTCTTTATTCTAATTAATCTTAGATGATTTTATTCATCTCTGAATTTGGTCTAGTAAATAGTTGAAATCGCTAGAATTTGGTTCTGATACAGTCAAAGAGCCGTGGGAGAGATTATGGTACTTTTTTCCGGCGGCGGTCGTCAAAGGCTCATTTTACACGGATCGACCTTTAGCCGTGCGCCGTCCACGACACGACGTCGTGCTCTCAAATGGCTATAGGTACCTATGGACTTGACGTGTAATGAAATGGCTTAGTGCGGGGGATATGATTAAATAGACGTTTGTGACAAAGAAGAATAAAAAGATGAATAAAAAGATATAGATGCATATTGAAAGACATATAGAGAAAAGTAAGGGCGGACATGCTAATATATAAACACACACATGTATATACACGTACACATACACACACTCACTCGTACACACACACAAACACACACACACACACACACACACACACACACACACACACACACACACACACACACACACACACACACACGCAAACACGCATACATATGTATATATACATATACATATATATATATATATATATATATATATATATATATATATATATATATATACATATACATATATATATATATATATATATATATATATATGCACTTATGATATATTTGTGTGACATACATTAATGTATGTATATATGCATGTATGGATGTACAGGTATGTATGTATGTATGTATGTATTTATGTATATATGTGTATACGTACATGTACGCATAATTCGCATGGGACATGGTGACGAAGGTCTTATCCCTCAGCAGCATAAGAAAATGTGACTCTGGGCCGTAAAGGTATCAAGTAAATAATTAGAGTCATGGTGGTAAGATTTACGCTGTAAATTAAGTGAATATATGTATATTTTTCTAATATAGTGATATGCGGGCATCTACTTGGGAGCTTTCCTTTTCCTAAGTTGAAGACTTGAGAAGAAGATTGAGTGCGGCTATGTGCTTCTGAGGCTTCGTGTATGTGTGCAACGAAGCGTGACGGTCTTAACACAACGTGACGGTTTGTGAGGGAGCGTGACGCAACGTGACGGGGCGTGACGGAGCGTAACGGGTTTTTACAGAATGTCACGGGGCGTGATTGAGCATGACGGAGCGTGACGGAACGTGACGGAACGTGAGGAAGCGTTTCGTGGTGTGATTGAACGTGACGGAAGTTGACGGGTCCTTACAGAACGTTACGGGGCGTGAGGGAGCGTGACGTAACGTGACGGGGTGTGATGGGTCGTGACGGGTCTTTATAGAACGTGATGGAGCGTGGCGGGATCTGACTGAATGTGACGGGGCGTGAGGGAACGTGACGTAGTGTGAGGGAGTGTGACGGTATGACAGAATGTGACGGAACGTGAGGTTTTTTTACAGAACGTGACTGGGCGTGATGGAGCGTGACGGGGCGTGACGGAGCGTGACGCTAGGTCATATGATTGTGTTTTTGTGACGTAGGCTAGCGTGTCACTTGATAAGAAAGCACTCGATAGCAAATCACGTTATAAGGATGTGACGTGACGCGCAGTGAAGGGTCCGCGTCACGTGGAGGGAGAGATCATGTGTGTGACGTTTTATTTGTGACGTGTGGGTAGTGCAGATGCAGGAGGAGGAGGAGGACGAGTGATAGAGGAGGAGGAGGGAGGGGGAGGAGGGGAAGAAGAAGGACGAGGAGTGAGGGAGGAGAAGGAGTGAGGGGGAAGAGGGGAAAAGAAGGACAAGGAGGACGAGTGAGTAAGGAGGAGGAAGAGGAGGAGGAGGAGTGAAGTGGGGAAGAAGAAAAGGGTGTATGGGAGGAGGAGGAGGGGAAGAGGAAGACGAGGAGTGAAGTGGGGAAGAAGAAGGAGGTGTGTAGGAGGAGGAGGAGGTAGAGGAGGACGAGGACTAGTGGAGGATTAGACAGTCAACTCTGACGTAGGCTGTGACGTCACTCGTGAGGAATGGGGGGAGGGAGAGGAGGATACTGGAAGAAGAGAAGAAGGAAAATGGAAAGAGGAGGAGGAGGAGGACGACGAGAAAGAGGAGAAGGAGGCTTTGGTGGCGGTCTTGGAAGGCTTTAGAAGTGGTTATCATGGAATTAGTTTATATAGTAAAGTACATGAAGTGGAATAAATAAATAAATAAATAAATAAATAGATAAATGAATAAATAGATAAATAAGAATTGGAGAGACAAGTGTCCTTTTACGAGTTTGCGAAAGAAGGGCGTGATCTGTCTATCTCTTCGAATCGTATTCATGTATTCATCCATCTAGTTACGTAACTATTTCTATATTCATTCCACTTCATTTACTGTACTATCGTGAACTACTTTCAGAAAGTACTTAAACCTTAAGCCTTCCATTGTGATTATTAAGGACTATTTTTGATCATCTTAACTCTCTGTAAAAAGAATGTGAAGAAAGACAAGAACCTTAGGCATTTGAAGAGAATTGTTGTTATTTTTTTTATATTGTTGTGGGTTACACTTTACCAGCGCTTCTATTGTTACTGATATATGGAGTGAGTCAAGGATGATGTATGAATGAAGTGACAAAAGAAGGAAACAGAAAAATGAACAAACAAACAAATGAATGAATAGATAATGAAATAAATTAATAAATAAGTAAATATATAAATAACCAATAAAGAAAAGAGATTGTAAAAGTGCGAGCGGAAAGGGAAGTAACAAAATAAGAAAATGAATAAATAAATTGAATAAAATTAGATTGAAAAAAAATGTACGTTATTATAAAAAAAAGAGGAAAAACACACTAAAGAAGTCTAAATATTTCATCAGTTATCAATCTCCGTATCTCTGATGTCTTATTTCCAACAGATTGTATATTTACATATCCACATTTTACTAAAATATGCATATCCATCAGTATTCTTTATAACATTTACCACCTCATCTCTCAGTACTCGAGAACATTTTCTGTCACCAACGGCGTAATTTGTTTCTGGATATTTAAATCTTACACAGTTTATACATTTCTTGACAGTAGTAGAGCATTTATCAGATCTGTGCCTCTCTGCACAATATTTACAGAATGGTTCTTCATTATTTACCTTAACTGCACAGAATTTGTCTACGTGTCCATACTGTTCGCAATGATAACAAGTGTTTACACAGAAGCTATCTTTCACATTATAGACTTCCCCACTCTAACTTGATCCTATCACCTTTATCACGAATCAGTTTTCTAATATCAGGATCACATCTCAGAATATATAATATACTGTATTTCCAGCTCCTAGTTTACTAAAAAGGAGAGCTATTTTATGTTCCACATCAACAATATTCTTCAAAAAATTGTTTCTCTCAATCATAGTATTAATTTTCTCATCATTGGACTCATCCTTATACACATTACAAATCATGATTTTAGGACACAATATTTTCTTTTTCACATTT
>NC_134809.1:28578040-28580540 GCF_046742065.1 Oratosquilla oratoria | reverse complement strand
AGCTGACTTCGAGTCCTTAGCTTGACCACGTATCAATTTCCGCATATATGCTTCCATCGAGCTCATCGTCAGTCTCGACTGCGATGGCATTGGAATTGAAATGAATTGTGGTTGAATTTTTTTTAATCTGTTCCCTGGGAACCATTAGGTGTATGTATAAACTTTCCCACGTGTACATACTACCGATTACACTATCATGGCGGAGGTGGGTTGAGCGCAAAAAATTCGTGTATGTGTATGTAACTCGAGCATACAAATATAAGATAGTTGTGCTCAACATATATCTCTCTTGATAGCGCAATGGGCCAAATCTTTGTTAAGTCCGAGCTGAGTTCGAGTCCTTAGCTTGACGACGTATCAATTTCCGCATATATGCTTCCATCGAGGTTCTCGTCGGTCTCGACTGCGATGGCATAGAACTAAAAATAAATTGGGGTTGAAAAGATGTTAATCTGTTCACTGGGGATCATTCAGTGTATGTATATATATCTATATATATATATATATATATATATATACATATATATATATATACATATATATATATATATATATATATATATATATGAATTGTGTATAAGTGTGAATGATGTACGTATATATGTAAATATGTATTCCTATTCCTCTACCCCCTTGGTCTCTTTCTCTCTCTCTTTCTTCATCCCACTCATCCTCTTCGTCTATATGCCTGTCGTTATGTCAATTCCCGTCTCCCTGTCCCTCTTCATTCCTCACATCGTCTTCCTTTTTTCTTTCATCTGTCCTTCTCCCTATCTCAGTTACTTCCCCTCTTCCTTTTCCTCTCCCTTTCCTTGTTCCTCTCCTTTTCCTTCCACCTCTTTCCCATTCACTCTTTTCTCCACCTTTCCCTCCACTTTTGTCTCTTCTTTTCCTCTTCTCTCTCCCTCACCCCTTACCTCTCCTTCTGTACCTCCTTTTCCCCCTCGCTCTGCTTCTCAGTTTACCCCTCATCCCCCTTCCCTCTCACCTTCCTTTACCTCACTTCCTCACCATCCCTCCTTCACCCCCATCCCTCTCTCACCCCATCCCTCCCTCCCTCCCTCTCCCTCCCCCTTCCCGCCCTTCCTCCGTCTTCTCCTTATCTTCACCACGTCTCTCCCCTCCTTCTTCTTCCCTCCTTATCCTTTCCTCATCTCCTCTTCCTCCCCTTTCATCTTCACCCTTCACCTCCTCCCTCTACTTCGCCTTCTCCTTCTCCCCTCCCCCTCCCTCCCACTACCTCCCGTCTCTTTCCTCCCTCCCCTCCCTCCCTTCCACCCCACTGTCTCCCTCACCTTTGATCGTGTGCAATAAGTCTGTCTCGCCTCTCGCGGTAATCTCGCGCAATGTTTATCTCCTCAGGCTCTTCTCCCTGTCGCCGGCGCCGCCAATGCTGTCGTTATGATTCAGCATGGCGCCTTTGAGGAAGAGGACGAGTTAGAAGGATAGTGGTAGTGGTGATAGTGGTTGTGGTGGTGGTGTTCATCTTAGTGGTGGTGTTTGTTATTGTTTGTTGTCTATCATTGGTGGTTGTGGTGGTCGTTGTATACCAATGTTGGCATTGTTGTTGGTTTTGGTGGTGGTAGTGATGGTGGAAGTGGTGGTGATAGTGGTGGTAGTGATTATAGTAGTCATCGTGGTGTTAGTAGGCTGTTAGTGATAACCATAGTGGTGATAAAAATAATAGTGGTGATAGAGGTAGTGGTCACGGTGGTGGTAGTGGGTAGCGAAAGTAGTAAGTGGAGAACTGAAGTGGATGAAGGAGGTGGAGGGGTGAAGGTGGTGGAGAGGTGGAAAGGGGAGGAGTGGGAGAAAGTGGAAGGGCTGGAGGGGTGCAGGGGTTAAGGACAGGGAGGTCGAGGGAATGAAAGGAGTATAGGGAAGAAGGAAGTGGAGGGGATGAAGGGGTGAAGGTGGTATGAGGGGCTGAAGGAGGGGTGGGAGGGATGAAGGAGGGGAAGGGGTTGAAGGAAGGGGTAGAGGGGCCGGGAGGGGTGAAGGAAGTGGAGTGGAGAAGGGGGTATGAGGTGTTGAAGGAGGGGTGAAGGGGTGGAGGGAAGGGAGGGGCGAAGGAGAGGGAGGGGTTGAAGAAGGAGGGTAGAGGGGGTGTGAGGGGTGAGGGGTGAAGGAAGTGGAGTGGAGAAGGGGGTATGAGGGGTTGCAGGAGGGGTGGAGGGGGTGTGTGGAGGGTGTTGTATCTCGGCAGTACATTTTTAAGCCGAATACTCGCATCCTACATTAGATATTTTTAAATAAATCTTAATTAGTTAAAAAAATTAATTAGTTCATATAAATCTAGTTTAATTGAACTAATTTAGATCACATTCTGCAGTTATTGTTTTTTTTAACTCATATATTATATCTTATCTATTCAAACATTTATCTATTACCTTTATTTGTTTCTTTTATTTAATTGATTATTTATTGGTTATTCTTATAGCTTATTTTCTTATTTATTTATTTATTGATTCATTTGGTAATTCATTAATTCATCTATTAC
>NC_134809.1:28570540-28573040 GCF_046742065.1 Oratosquilla oratoria | reverse complement strand
GAATAAAGATTTATGTAGATAAATAAATGAATAGATTAATGACACATTTCGAATATTCTTGTGTTTTCCGGCGATGCTTCACCAAATGTCTTCATTTCGGACACCAGGCCAGTTTATTCAGCCGAAGATCGGACAAAAAAACCGAGGGGGGGGGGTCGCCGGGCGGGGGTTGTGGGAGGGGGAGGGGGGCGTGGGGGAGTGAGGAAGTGAAAGGGAAGAATAAATAATATCTTTCGTAGTCCCTCTCTCCCTCTCTTTCTCCCTCTCTCCTCCTTTCCCTTCTTCCCTCCCTTCTCTCCCCTCCTCCTCTCCTCCTTCCATCTCTCCCACTCCCTCTCTCTCCCTCTTTCCTTCGTCTCCTCCCTCACTTCTTTCCTTCACTCCCTTCCCTCCTTCTTCCTCCCTCCCTCTCTCTCAACCTGCTCTCTCTTCCACTCCCTCCCTTTCCATCTTCCCCTCCCCCCTTGACTTCTTCTCTCCGCTCCTCTCCCCTCCTCTCCTCCTTCACCCCCTTCCCTTACTCCGTCCTCTTCTCATTTCCTCCCTCCCTCTCTCCCACCCCCTGTCTCTCTCCCAGTCCCTCTCCCTCTCCCACCCTCTCTCTCTCTATCTCTCCCACCCCTATCTCTCTCCCACTCCTTCTCTCTCTCCCATTCCCTATCTCTCCTCGTGAGGGTGGGAAAGGTGACAGGGGACCCGAGCGGAGATGCTGTCGGGGGGAGGGGGGAGGGGGGGAGCTGCCCGCCCGAACTTAGGTAATGACGGAGAGTCTCGCCTGAGTGCCATAAAAGAGGAGCTTTGATTAGACGCCCTTGCACTTCCTCGCCCGCCTTTGACTTTCATCACGCGAAAGGGGGAAAGGGGAAAGGAGTAAAGGGGGGAAAGGGGGGCACTGCAGGGGTACCAAGTACCAATGCAGGGCTACCAACTGACATTGCCTGGCGCCAAAACAGGACTCCTTGGTAGGTAAGGGGTGATGGATTAGTCTGTTCTGTGTAGTGCTGTAGTAGTTATAGTTCCCCCCTATAACCGGTTGTTAGCGTGGTGGACTTCCAAAGGCTGGTTACGAGGGGGTACCGAGGTCGGATCATGTTAAGGTATGGGGAGTTACATAAAGAAACGAACAGTAACAGACCTATTGGTCCGTACATAGCTGTTTTGGTAAATAACCAAATCTAATACATTTTTTTCTATACTGCAACAAATAATTTTAATCTAGAAAATATTATTTTAGCAACTAGGTCATCGAGGGGAGTTGAAAAAAGAAGAATAGAATAGGCTAACACTTAACAAGATAAAATAAATAAAGAACGCGGGACGGTAGGTGGATAGACAGAGTGTGGGAGGAGGAGGAGGACAAGGAGGAGGGAGATAAAGAGGAGGAGGAGGAAGAGAAAAAGAGGAGGAGGAAGAGGAAAATGAGGAGGAGGAGTAGGAGAAAGATAAGAAGGAAGAGGAAGAGGAGGAAAGAGATAAAGAGGAGGAGGAAGAGGAAAATGAGTAGGAGGACTAGGAGAAAGATAAGAAGGAGGAGGAAGAGGAGGAAAGTGATAAAGAGGAGGGAGATGAGGAGGAGGAGGAATAGGAGAAAGATAAGGAGGAGGAGGCAAAGGAAGAGGGGAGTAGGAAATGAGGAGGAAGATGAGGAGGAGAAGGAGGAAGATGAAGAGGAGGCATACTGAATCGTGAGGGGTTTGGGGGGAGACAGGAAAGGAGGTGAAGGTATTGGGGAAGGGGGAGAGGGGGAGTAAGAGGGAAGAGGGGGAGGAAGGGGGGTAGGATAGAAAGAAAGATAAAGGAATAGAAGATTCGTTACTGGAGTAGAAAGGAGAAGGAAAAGGAGGAGGAGAAGGAAAAGGAGGAGGAGGAGGAGGAAAAGAAAGGGGAGGAGGAAGAAAAGGAGGAGGAGGAAGAAAAGGAGGAGGAGGAGAAGGAAAAGGAGGAGGAGGAGGAGGAAAAGAAAGAGGAGGAGGGAGAAAAGGAGGAGGAGGAAGAAAAGGAGGAGGAGGAGAAGGAAAAGGAGGAGGAAGAGAAGGAAAAGATAAAACATGATTACCTTCAACTCAGGTACTTGTATTTGTGTTTTTTTTTTTTAATACAAAGTCTACTCTATGCGGATGAAGAGGCAGGACACCGGTCTGAAAGGGGGCATTAGGGACCGTGACCCCTCATCCCTCCCCTTCCATTAGGCTTGAGCCATCTTCTTACTTTTTTCACATCAGATGAAACCTACAAAGGAGGTAAAGGCGTAGTTTTATTGAGGTGGTTCAAGGAGGTGAGTAAGGAGGAAGAGAGGAAGAGAGGGAGAGGAGTGAGAGAGTAAGAGAGGAGGAAAGGTGTGTGTGTGTGGTATTGATAAGGCCGCTGAGAAGGAGGATTGCCTCACAGGATGGGAAGGGATCCTGGGACTGCATTTTCATATCCTAAAGACGCCGTGTGGATCCTATGGCCTTCCAGGAGGGAGCGGAGTGTCTGGAAGGTGGGTTTTTTTTTTTTTTTT
>NC_134809.1:28560540-28563040 GCF_046742065.1 Oratosquilla oratoria | reverse complement strand
AACTTCAATGTATTACAGTATAAAAACAGTTTCTTTCTTTATTTGTTTATCTATTTATTTATTTATGTACCTGTTTTCCAAAAATTTACAAAAAAAAAAAAAAAATCGTTCAGCTAAAATACCTGCCAGAACCATCATTCCCTCTCTTCCTCTCTCCTTCTTCCTCTTCCCTTCTTTCTCCTTCCCTCCCTCCCTTCTTTCCTCTTTTCTTCACTCCCTTCTTCTCTTCCATCCTTCGTCTGCTTCTCCCTTTTATCTTCCCTCCTTTCTTCCTTTCCTCCCTCCCTTCTTGCCTTTCTTCTGCCCTCCCTTCTTCTCTTCCCTCTTTTTTCCATCCATCATTCCCTTCCTCTATCCCTCTCTTTCTTCTTCTTGTCCCTCCCTTCTTCCCTCACCGTCCACCTCTCCCTTCCATCTTCCCTCCCTTCTTCCTTTCCTCCCTCCTCCCTCCCTCCCTCCCTCCATCCCTCCCTCCTTCTCATCTATTCATCCTTCCTCCCTCCCTCCCTCTCTTCTTCGTCCCCCGCAACCCTCCCACTCCCTTCCTCCTCCTTCTCCTTTATAGTCATATGCACTCCACGCGTCACTCCTATTTCTTTCTTATTATTTTTACACTTTCCTTTGTCCTCTCATTTTTCTCTCACTCTCATCCCATTTTTCCTTTTTTTTTTTTTTTTTTTTTTTTTTTTTTTTTTTTTTTTTTTTTTTTTTTTTTTTTTTTTTTTTTTTTTTTTTGCCAGGGGGCCGCTTTGGGTGCATGACTTTCTATGGTCAGACACTTCTCCAAATCACCTTTTCCTGATGACATTACCATGACCTCATATCACATGGAAAGGTCTCGATGATAGGATTTTGTTTTTGTTTTTGTTTTTGCTTTTGCTATTGTCTTTCTATGTTCTATATATCTTCATATTTTTATATCATATCTCTCGTTTCTATTGTCTCTTATATTTCTTATATCTCTTAGAGCTTCTGTATCTCATATGTCTTCTATCTCATTTCTCTTATATTTATATCTCTCATCTCTCATATCTCTCATATTTCGTGTATTTCATATCTCTTATATCTCATGTTTCTCTTATATTTCTTATATCTCTCATATCTTTTACATCTCTCATACCTCTCACATCTGTCATATCTCTTATATCTCTTACATTTATCATATCTTTTATCTTATATCATATAGTTTATATCTCCTATATTTCTCCGATCTCCTATCTCTCATATCATATCACTTATATCTTTTGTATCTCTTTTTTTTTACATCTCTTATAGATTTCATATCTCTTATACGAGTATATACATATCTATACAGAGGTTCCTTTTCAAAGGATGGCTTCAGCCGTAGTCAGAAGATTTATTAATTTCTACTATATTTTCTCTCCCAAATTTTCTCTTATCTTATGCATATCTTATGCATTCAACTTCCTCTGTTCTAAAATATTTCTCTTCATCTCCCTATCATTTTATTATAATTTTCTCTCATTCTTAGTGGCCCATTCCCCTTTCCCTCTGTCTATCATTCATGCTGTCTTTTCTCTCGTATCTCTCATTTTTGGTGTAATTTCTTTCACCTATATCATTTATCTTACTCTCTTTCACTCTTTCAATCCTCTTTTCCGTCTCTTTCAATCATATCGTCTTTTCTCTTTTATCTCTTATTTTTAATCTGTTTTCTCTCCCTTATATAATTTCTCTTCCTTACTTTCTCGTTCATTTCTCCCATTCACTTCGTCTTTTCTCTTTTATCTCTAATATATAGTCTATATTCTCCCTACATTATTCCTCTTCCTTTTATTTTCTTTCATTTCCCTTATTCATATCGTCTTTTCTCTTTTATGTCTCATTTTAGTCTGTTTACTTTCCCTTATATAATTTCTCTTCCTTACTTTCACGTCCATTTCTCCTATTCACTTTGTATTTTTTTTTCTCGTACCTATAGTCTATATTCTCTTCCCTACATAATTTCTCTTCATTTCTTTCTCTTTTATTTCTCTTATTCACATCGTCTTTTCTCTTTTGTCTCTCATTCCTAGTGGATTTTCTCTTCCCTACCTCATTACTCTCCCTGTTTCATTTCTCCAATGCACTTCGTCATTTCTCTTTTATCCCTCATTTTTATTCTATTTTCTCTCCCTTGTATAATTTCTCTTTTCTCTTTCTCTCTTTCATCTCTTCTTTACGTGTCTGTCATTCATATCGTGTTTTCTCCTTTATCTCTCATTCTTAGTCTATTTTCTCTTCCGTATATCATTACTATTCTCTCTTTCATTTTTTCTTTCCGTCTCTTTTATTCACATCGTGTTTTCTCCTTTATCTCTCATTCTTAACCTATTTTCTCTTTCCTACATAATTTCTCTTCCCTTCTTTCTCTCTTACATTATCCCATTTACATCGTTTTTTCTCTCATCACATTTTAAGTATATTTTCTTCTCTCTACACCATTTCTCTTCCTCTCTACACGTCTCCACATCGTTTGTTTATTCTCCTCCTCTTCTTT
>NC_134809.1:28548040-28550540 GCF_046742065.1 Oratosquilla oratoria | reverse complement strand
CATAAGTCAGATTTGCTTTTATGATATTTATTTATTTCAACTCGGTGAAGCCGTTTCATCCAGTGAGTTTTTGTGGTTGGGTGTGCATGCAAATGATTGTTTTTGTGATCATTGCAACGTTTGAGGTTTTTTTGTGGCTTATCTATGCCCAAAGCATAGATCAGCTACGCGCTAGAATTATACCGAACGGAAGACTCAAAAAAGAAACTTAAAAAATAGAATTTAAAAGAGATAATCGCAGTTGACTGCTGGAAGAGGGGAAGTTTGATCTTCCAGTGCTATTCTACAAGGTTGAGGAGCTTACGTCAGGAGGCGCTGAGTAGCTGCAGTCGATGCTGTAACCTTTGTCCTATATATGCGCTTATGGAATTGTTGGGGTAGGTAACATATTGTCACTCCAGGAATCAGATAGAAGTGCGGGATTCGAACCCACGACTAAGCGAATGGGAGACCAGCTTTCTTTCGTGAGGTAATCACAGAAGACAGTTGATTTTATTCTCTAACGTTGTGACTAAGATGGTTTTTAGTTAGAAAGAACTGATATAAAAATTTCCAATACTAAAATAAATAAATGAATAAATAAATTAATAGATAAATAAATAAATAAATAAATTAATTAATTAATCCCACTCTCAGGAAGTGGGAAGTGAGAAACCCCTGGTAGTAGCCCTGTCAATTGCGGCGAGCCGCTGGTTGTTTTAGGCCGATGTTGGGTCACTTCCCCGCCTGGACAGCAGTTCAGGAACTAACACGAAGCGAAGCGGGTCCCGAGAATTAAACTCACGAATCCCTGTTGATGAGTTCAACACGGTATCCACCCCCTCAAAAAAAAAAAATAAATAAATAAATAAATAAATAAATAAATAAATAATAATAATAATAATAATAATAATAATAATAATAATAATAATAATAATAATAATAATATTAATAAATAAATAAATAAAATAAATGAATAAATAGATTAATAAATAGATGAATGAATAAGTATAATAAAATCATAAATAAATGAATGAATAGATAAAGAACGATAAGAAATCAAGCCCGAGATGTGTATTTTAATCTACAGAAAATGCACAGAAAAATTGTGAAAAATAATAATAAACGTTTATGATCTGTTGATGTACATTTCACAACAACGTTTAATGCCTCATATACGTTTCAGGAAAACGTTTAAAAAAAAAACTCATGATAAACGTTTTTGACCTGTTGATATACGTTCCACAACAACGTCAATTCTAACCAAACAAATCCTAATAATGAAACGCTAAATTTCATTAGAGATGTCATAACGTCATTAAAAGAAAAATCCTAAATATGTTCGAATGAAAACATCGAATTTATAACGAAGTCTGATGGTTATCGCTCGGACACTCTCCACAATCGCTTATCTAAACGAGATAATGGACATTGGCAACGACCGTGGGCAACTCGTACAGATTGTGTTAATGATATTTGGCTTTTTTTTAACATTACTTTCAGCGAGGCTTTTTTTTACTCAAGTGTGTGTGTGTGGGTGTGTGTGTGCGTGTGTGTATGTGTGTGTGCGTGTGTGTGTGTGTGTGTGTGTGTATGTGTGTGTGTGTGTGTGTTTATACTTATGTCTGTGTATTTACGTAATTGTAGTATACAGGAAGGGAACAACGTCTGTGGGGTTCTCTCTCTCTCTCTCTCTCTCTCTCTCTCTCTCTCTCTCTCTCTCTCTCTCTCTCTCTCTCTCTCTCTCTCTCTCTCTCTCTCTCTCTCTCTCTCTCTCTCTCTCTCTCTCACTCTCTCTCTCTCTCTCTTTGTTTGCGTGTGTTTGTGTGTCTGTGTGTGTGTGTGCGTGTGAGTATGTGTTGGTTGGATGGATGAGTGGGTTTGTGTGTGTGTGTGTATTTACTGTGTTTACCTAGTTATATTTACCTAATTGTATCATACGGGAAGGGGAGCTATGCTCGTGGTGTCCCGTGTGTGTGTGTGTGTGTGTGTGTGTGTGTGTGTGTGTGTGTGTGTGTGTGTGTGTGTGTGTGTGTGTGTGTGTGTGTGTGTGTGCTCAAATATGCACACCCAATCAGACCCTCCATGCCGAACCAAATGACGCAAGAATGTCCACAAGGCTGGAACCGTCGGTCGCCCAGAGTTCATAACAAACCATAACAAACTTAATTTCTCCTCCTCTTCCTCATCCCCTTCTTCCTCCTCTCCTTCCTCCTCCTCTCATTCCTCCTCCTCCTCCTCTTCCCCTTCTTCCTCCTCTCCTTCCTCCTCCTCTCCTTCCTCCTCCTCCTCTTCCCTTTCTTCCTCCTCTCCTTCCTCCTCCTCCTCTTCCCCTTCTTCCTCCTCTCCTTCCTCCTCCTCCTCCTCTTCCCCTTCTTCCTCCACTCCTTCCTCCTCCTCCTCTTCCCCGTCTTTTTCCTCTCCTTCCTCCCTCTCCTCCTCCTCCTATTCTTCCTCTTCTATCTCCTCCTCTTCCCCGTCCCCCTATTCCTATTCCTCCTCCTATTCCTCTCCACTCCTG
>NC_134809.1:28523040-28528040 GCF_046742065.1 Oratosquilla oratoria | reverse complement strand
TAGCCCCTATACTACCTAAATCTTTCTAACATTAGTTAGAACAGGGCCAGAATTAACTAACAAGTTTAAAACCTTAAACTCTCTCTTAGAATGCAGGAATGAATCTTTCATATTTCTTTAAATTGGTATTACTCTCATATCATACTTCTTTTCAGTTTATCTTTAATTCTTCAACCATATTTGGTCATAAATACCTTTCTATGGAAGCCCCCAGGTGATTTCTTCCAAATTAGAGTTTGAAAGGCAGAGTCACAAGACTTAAAGATTTATATTGCGTTCTTTCACTCTAAGCCCAGGATTTCTGTCGAAGAGGTTGGTAGCGAGACACACGATTAAAAGATTACTGAAGAAGGACAAGGTGACGGAGATGGATGGTATGTGAAGGAATTAACCTTCTTGTCCCTTTCCTTCTCCGTTGTTTTCTTCGATTATTTATTACAATCCCACCTGTATCCTCCCACTACCCTTCCCATAGACGGTGGGGTAGGGATGGGAGGCTTCTTCTTCTTCCTTCTTCCCACATTTTCTTCCTCCTCCTCCCTCCTCATTTCTCATCACGGGGTCGAACTGTATAGGATATAACGTAGGGTTTCCTATTGTTTTCTTCCCAGATATGACAGAATAGGGAAAGAAAGCCCCTCCCTATTCTTTCCTTCCCCTCTTCTTCTTCCCCCTTCCTCTTCCTTCCTCCTCACGGGATTGAGTTGTATAGGGTGTGACGTATGGTTGGTTGGGATGCAAATGAATTGCCAACTCATGTGATGGGATGACCGGCACAGCACAGATGTGTGGGTGAGGTAGGAGAGAGGTAGGGGAGAGGACAGTACAGAGAGAGAGAAAGAGAAAGAGAGAGGTAGGGAGGGGAAGAGAGGGAGGAGAGGTAGGAGATCAAGGCACCGGACGGATCTGCAATATTGGGTAGTGGGATTACCGAAGTAGGGGAAAGAAGAATACGTGAGGGAGGAAGAGGAGGGCGTGGTGGAGGGAGGAGGAGGAGGAGGAGGAGGAGAACGTGGTGGAGGGAGGAGGAGGAGGAGGGTGTGGTAGAGGGAAGAGGAGGAAGAAGAGGAGGAGGGGGACGTGGTGGAGGGAGGAGGAGGAGGAGGAGGAGGAAGGCGTGGTGGAGGGAAGAGGAGGAGGAGGAGGAGGACGTGGTGGAGGGAAGAGGAGGAGAGGGAGGGCGTAGTGGAGGGAGAGAGGAGGAGGAGGAGGAGGAGGAGGAGGGAGGAGGAGGTGGTGGTGGAGTAGGAGGAGGTGGCTGTGGTGGACCACAGTAAAGGGCTGGACAGGATGGTAAGTTGGAAAAAATTACAACGTGATAAAGGGAAATGAAATGAAAATTGGAGAGGAATAAGTAAGAGAGAAAGGAAGAGGAAGAGGTGTAGAGGGAGGAGGAGGAAGAAGAGGAGGGAGAAAATAATAGTTTATGAAAGTAAGGAACAGAAAAAAAAGAGTTTTTGAACAAAGAACAGCAGGATAAAGGAAAATGAGATGAAAATGGAAGAGGAAGAAGCAAAGAAGAGAGGGGAAAGGAATGGAGATGAATGAAGAGGAAATGGCGAAATATAGAGATGAAAGGAGGACGGGAAAGAGGACATGAATGGAAAGAAGTAGAAATGCCAAAGAAGATGAAAGTGAGAAGAATTCACTGAGTCAGAAATGGGGAAGGATAAGAAAGGAAGAATCTAGAAGACTGAGAGAAGAGAGAGAGAGAGAGAGAGAGAGAGAGAGAGAGAGAGAGAGAGAGAGAGAGAGAGAGAGAGAGAGGGAGAGAGAGAGAGGAATGAAGGGAGGAGAGGGGAGGATATAAAGAGAGAAAAGAGCAGTTAAGGGGATTAGGTGGTGAGGTGCCTACACCAGGAGGCGCTGATTAGCTGCGGCCGAAGCCGTCACCTTGGGGCAGTTGAGTGCGAGATTCGAACCCACAACTAAGCGAATGCGTGCATGAGGGGATTAGGGAAAGTAAAAAGATAAAGATATATTTTAGGTTAAAAAAGGAAATAGGCAGGAACTGGTAATTCAACAGAGTGGTTAACCAATGGAATAGACTTAGTAACCATGTAGTTAGCGCTGAAACAATCGGTTGTTATAGGAGAAGATGAGATAATTTTATGAATGGAGATAACAGATAATAATAAACATGTAACTCCCATGTGTAGGCCTTATGGCCTCTTGCAGTCTTCTCCATTCTTATATTCTTAAAATGGGTTACAGGCGCAAAGGTGGACGCAAACGAAGGAATAGATATCAAATGCACATTTACATAGATTATTGATTAACTGAATGAATTCATGAATAAATTATCAAACAAATAAACTAAGAAATGAATATATAAATGAAAAATAAAGTTATATGATATATTAAAAAATCAGTAAATAACAATAAGTAAAATAAGTAGATATAAATTAACAGGTAAACAAATAGAAAATTAGTATATACATATGGAAAATTATGTAAATGTGTATCGTTATGTATATAAATGTGTGTATATGCGTATATATATATATATATATATATATATATATATATATATATATATATATATATATATATATATATATATATGTGCGGAAAAACCACCTGGTTTTTCCGCATATTTAGAATCACGAGTTTATGTGATTTCTCATGCATATATATATGTATGTATGTATATATATATATATATATATATATAATGTATGTATATACAACCATACACACACACACACACACAATACACACACACACATACACACACACACACACACACACACACACATATTATATTATATATATATATATATATATATATATATATATATATATATATATATATATATATATATATATGCTAATAAGAACACGGGTACGTGTGTTCACTTATGCAAAGTAGACCACTTGGAAAAAGAAACTAACGAAGCAGAGCGCTTTCGTATATTACATCTTCAGTGCAACAAGTACATAGTGATAGGAATACACAATGTATTCCTATCACTATGTATTGTTGCACTGAAGATGTAATATACGAAAGCGCTCTGCTTCGTTAGTTTCTTTTTTCCAAGTGGTCTACTTTGCATATATATATATATATATATATATGTATATATATATATATATATATATATATATATATGTATGTATGTAATATATATATATATATGTATATATATACATATATATGTATATATATATATATATATATATGTATATATGTATATATATATCTCCGAAATAAAGGAGAGGAAAACGTCATCTAATAGTATTTATGAAATATAAAAAGATAGAATAAATATGTAAATAAACAGATGGATAGATACATAAATCAAATCTTTTGAATTCATAGAAGAGTTGCCTGCCATTGTAATTGGCTACGGAGACATGACCCGACCTGTGGGGTTACCGATCCTTTTGACCACTCCATTAGAGTCATAAAGATCACACCGAGGCACTTCTGGTTGACACAGCACTCGTCAAACACATTGTCGATCGTATTTCTTTGATTACGTACAGGGTCATTATTTTTAATTAATTTGTTTCGCGTTTTTCTGAGCTAATTAAAACAGTCTGGTTACGGTCTTTCAGCGAAAAGATGATACATATAATGGTAAGTGAAAATGAAGCAGATTTAGTTTATTTATCTATATATTTGTTTATTTGTTCATTTATTCATTTATTTGTTTGTTTGTTTTAGCTTTAAATCGGAGGGCCGCATTTCCTATAGAAAGAGAATTTATTAATATATTGTTATCTTACTATTGTTATTTATTATTATTCATTATTCTGTTGTTAATATATTATTTATTTCTGTCTTTATGTCAGAAGATATCGATTATCACATAAAACTTTGTTCATTTCATTCACACTTCACCTCAGTTGAGTGAAAAGATCTGATAACAATTAAAAACACAGACCGAAATTGGAGAGACGAATTAGAGAAGTTTGCATGAGTGACGTGGCAAAGGTTGGCGCAGTTGTGTGAGTCAAGGAATAAAACTGGGAGAGACCTTTGTTCAGCAATGGACTCGGAATTGCTGATGATTGATTGATAGATGGATTGAAAGTTATCGTGATAGACATTTTCACAAAGAGATGAATTAATTTGATTGAAGACTGATAAGATTTTTCACTCAATAATCAACAGAGTTGGACTTTAAGGAGGAAGAAGAGGAGGGGGAGGAAGAAGAGGAAAAGGAGGAAGAAGAGGAGGAGGAGGGAGACCAAAAAAACGAGGAGGAGGAGGAGCAGGAAGAGGAGAGGGAAGAGGAGGAGGAGGAAGATGAGGAAGAGGAGGGAGAGGAAGAAGAGGAGGAAGAAGAGGAGTAGGAGGAAGAAGAGGAGAAAGAAGGAGAAGAGGAGGAAGAAGAGGAGGACTAGGAGAAAGAAGAGGAAGAGGAGAAGGAGGGAGAGTAGGAGGAACAAAAGGAGGTTCATTCTGGTCACGAGGTCAAAGGTTTCAGGAGCAAGGACTCCTCGCTACTGAATGAAATCGTCTGGAATTAGACAGAAAAAAGTCTTTAATGTATTATCAATTTACTACACTGTCTTCATACTGTTTTGAAGGTCAGACAATGAACAACTCCCCTCCCACCTTCATTATGTTTTTGAATATTTCTTACTGGGGGATGATGTGTATGAGGTTTTTATATATACATATACATTTACATGTGCATATACATATATATGTATATACAGATAAATACACACATGTTTATATATGTATATATATATATACATATATTATATATATGCGGTATATACACACACATGTACATATACATTACCACATGGATGCATATACATATGGATACATATAGATATGTATACATATATATGAACATTCACGTGAATATATATACCTACTCATGTACACATACATAAACATGTATGTACATATACAAATAGTTATATATATATATATATATATATATATATATATATATATATGTATGTATACATGTACATATACTTGTTTAAGAATTTTGAAAATAACGCTTTAGGACCGTTACGTATCTTAACATTTT
>NC_134809.1:28515540-28518040 GCF_046742065.1 Oratosquilla oratoria | reverse complement strand
TGAAGGGGAGAAGCGAGGAGGGGGGCGAGGGGGGAGGGGGGACGAGGGTGAAGGATGGTGGGGGGGACGAGAGAGGGGGAGGGGGAAAAGTAATGGAAAGGGAGGATAAGGTTTAGGTATAAGTTAGACGGAGTGGAGGAAGAAAAGGAGAAATCAGACTGAGGAACGTGATGATTTGTTGGTGAGGTTAGGATGAAGGAATCTTCAAGGGAGAAAAGAAAAGGGATTGAAGGAGACAAGGAGGATTAGGAGGAGTGGGGGAGTAGAGGAGAGGAGCAAAAGGGAAGAAAGGGGAGGGAAGGGAAGGGAAGGGAAGGGAAGAGGAGATGAGAAAAGGTGTCAAGGAGAAGTGAAGGAGAAAGGGAGGAATAGGAGTGGAAGTGAAAGTGTAGGAGGGGAGTAGGAGTGGGAGGAGAGTAGAGGAGCAAAAAGGAAGGAAAGGGAAGGGAGGGGAAGAGAAGGGAGGTGAAAGAGAGAAGAGAAAAAGGAGTCAAGGAGGGAGGAATAGGAAGGGAAATGAAAGTATAGGAGGGGAGTAGGAGTGAGAGTAGAGGAAATGACCAAATGGGAGGGGAAGGGAAGGAAAGGGAAGGGAGATGAAGAGGAAAAGAGAAAAGGGAGCTAAGAAGACGTGAAGGAGAGATTGAGGAGTAGGAAGGGAAGTGAAGGTGTAGGAGTGGGAGTAGAGGAGATGAGCGAAAGGGAAGGGAAGGGAAGTGGGGAAGAGAAAAGGGAGAAGTGAAGGCGAGAGGGATGAATAGGAGGGGAAGTGAAGGTATAGGAGGGGAGTAGAGGGGAGGAGGGAGAGGTAAGGAAGATGAAGAGGACGGAAGACCAGGGGAGATGGGAATAGTAAAGAAAGATGGCAAATGAGGCGTCTAGCATAGAAAGGGGTAAATACCACATCTCCTTGGCACGGAAATATGATTCTTATGGCTTTTGATATTAAGAGTCAAAATGGCTTACGCATGACGCCAGCATTTTCCCCTTTTCTGTTTTAGACGCCTCGAATGATAATCATGATATGAAATAGAGTAAAGAAGGAGGGGGAAGGAGGGCTTGCGAAGGAAAAGCATACGGAAGGAAAGCTAAGAGGATTTAGATAAGAAGAGAAAGGGGACAATAAGAATGGAGTAGTTTGTAAAAAATGTGGAGTGAATGGAGGGATGGAAAAGGGAGAGAAGGGACAAGAGGGGAGGGAGAGAGGGAGGGGGAGGAGGAGGGGAGTTGGGGTGAAGGGTCAGGGAGAGAAGAAAGGGAGGAAATGGAGGAAGGGGAGGAGGGAGGGTGAAGGGTGGAGGGATAGGAGTTGGGACGAATGGAGTAAGAAATGATCACGTGTTGGACTCGTGATCGATAGATGTTACACTAACGGACGAGAGCTCAGAGATCGTGCGAGTATATGGCCCGATCTATGAGTAATGCTGTGACGTTACACGCACACACACACACACACACACACACACACACACACACACACACACACACACACACACACACACACACACACACACACACACACACACACACACACACACACACACACACACACACACACACACACACACACACACACACACACACACACACACACACACACACACACACACACACACACACACGTACACACATACGCACACATAGGCATATGTGTATTTATATATATGAGATATATATGTGTGTTTGTGTTTGTGCGTACACATAATATACATACATAATGTATGGGTGTTGTGTTTATATGTATATATAGATACATAAACATATGTATATTGGGAAAGACAGACGGAAATTGAAAGGGAAGGAAATACCATGGGAGGAAGAAGAAGAAGAAGACGAGGAGGAGGAGTTATGTAAACAGAGGGTAAAAAGAGGGGAGGAGATGAGGATGAGAAACGGGGTAAAAGAAGAGAAAAAAAGAAAGCCAAAAACGTGGAAAAAAAAAGAGGATGATGATGATGAAGATGTAAGAGGAGAAAAGAAGAGGTTAATTCCCCCAGAATGAGGTTCTGCCCCTCTCCCCCCGAAAAAAAAAGTAGTTTTGAGAATTTCGGCTTGTTCGCGACCGGGTTAAAAGAAGACGAGGGAGTGGAGGAGGAGGAGGTGGTGGAGGAAGAGGAAGACGAGGAGGGGAGGAGGTGGAGGAAGAGGAAAAGGAGGCGGGGTAGGAGGAATAGGAATAGGAGGCGGGGAGGAGGAGAAGAAAGAAGAAAAGAAGGAGGGGGGAGAGGGAGGAGAAGAAAGAACGAAATCAATAATAATTAAAAAATAAAAAAGAAGAAAATGGGTGAGGAACATAAGGAGAAGAAGATAGGAAAGAAGGATGATAAAAATAATAATTAACAAAAAGAGAGGAGGAGGAAGGAAGTAGGATAACAATAGTGAAAAAAATAAGAAAACAAGAAAAAAAGAAAAGAAAATGGGTGAGGAACAGGAGAAGGAGAAGATAGGAAAGAAGTATTATAACAATATTAATAAAAATGAGAGAAGGAGGCAGGAAGGA
>NC_134809.1:28483040-28508040 GCF_046742065.1 Oratosquilla oratoria | reverse complement strand
CCTATTATTATTACTATTTATTTTATTTTCAACCAATGGAAAGTGGGGAAAGAAGGCCTTGAAGAGGAACAGAAGAGGAAGAGGGGAATCAAGAAGTGTGGAACAAAGGATCTGTCGAGAATACAATGAGGAGTGGGGCTTAGGTAAGGAAGATGAGGAGGGGAAAGGTACGGAAGATCAGGAAGAAGAACTTAGAAGGACGAAGGGGAAGGGAGAAAGGGGAAACTGGAAGTGCGTGGGTGAGGGGAAACGAGGGTAGTGTAATGATGAGAGGGGAAACGTGGATAGTGGAATGGAAGGGGAAGAGGAAAGGTATGGAAGACCTAGAGGTAACCAAAGGGAGGAATTGAAGACCTGGAAGAACGAGGGGAAGAGGAAGTAGGGAGTAAGAATATAAGAATGAAGGAGACTGCAAGAGACCATAAGGCCTACACTAGGCAGTTCCATGTCCATTACCACGTGTCATCTCCTTCCATAAAGTTCTCCAACCGTTTCTTAAAACAACCGATTGTTTCATTACTCACTACATGGTTACTAAGTCTATTCTATACGTTGACCATTCTATTAGTAAACCAATTCTTGCCTATTTCCTTCTTGAATCTAAATTTGTCCAATTTAAATACATTACTGCCAGTACTGCCCTGTATGTGAGGTATGACCTTGTTGAGAGAAGTCTACTTGAGTGACTTTCAGTAGTAGTGATGAAATAGAGTATAGTGTTGGCTACCTCCATGGGTGTCTGCAAGTCTGGGGCATTCTTCTAACCAGCCTCTTTTGAACATCCGTCGTGGCTTAGCTGTACCGTCCACCCTCGTGTGTACGTGGCCCAGGGTTCGAATCCCACAAGAGGAGGTCGTTTGTTTTAATTGTCGAAACAAATCTGCAGTTAACGAAGACGATAGGAAGGGATGAAATAGGATTACGAAAGATGAAGGAAGATTCGAATTCATGTAAAAAACAAGAGAAGAAGGAAAAATGAAAAGCAAATACAAGATGAGAGAATATAAGGAAAAAGCGGAAGAGTGAAGAAAGATGGAGAATGAAAGAAACTGAATTACGAAAAGATAACTTGATGAGTTAAGAAGAATACTCGCTGGGCGAGCGTGTTAGAGCGTCGCTACTTGCGGCGGAGGTCGAGATGACGGAGGTTTAAACCCTACCGCCAGCGAGTTGGACCAAGGGCATATTTCATTATATTCCATGCTACAAAGCCCTCTGTAAGGGGAACCGTCCTAGCCTCCTGATAAGGGGGGGGAGTTCGCGACGTTAACTCAAATCATCATCGACAAGAATGTAGTTAGGGGAAAAGGGATTAAACTGAAATGTTGACAGAACCGGGTTAGTGAGGGGAACTGAGTTAGGCTACCGAGGGGAGGGGGAAAGTAGAACAAGGGAGAGGAAGTTAAGAGAGTGAGGGGTGGGAGAGGGGAAAGAGGGGAGATGCTGGATATATTGTAGGTGAGGAAAGAGGGGAGAGGAAGGTGGTAGTAAGAGTTACGAATAAAACCCCAAGGCAGTGGGCAGGAGACAGGGATGACTCGTCATCCACGAGGAGCTAAGATAAAATGAAGGAAAGGGGGTGGATGGGAGTGGAATAGGTGCCTTTGATTTGGCTACCTCCTTTATAAGGGGGAAAAACCGTTGGTATATAAATAGATAGACTTATGGAGGCAAAAACTTGAGAGGGGAAGGGAAAGAAGAGGACTAGGGAGGGTAGAAGGTAGAAGAGAGGGAAAGGAAAAGAAGGGAGATAAATATAGGACCTAAGGAAAGGAGAGTAAAGAGTAAGAGAAAGAGATTAAAGAGAAAGAAGAGGACTAGGGAGGGTAGAAAGTAGGAGAGGGGGAAAGGAAAAGAAAAGAAGAGAGATAAATGTAGGACCTAAGGAAAAGAGAGTAAAGAGTAAGAGGAAGAGATTAAAGAGAAAGAAAGGAACTAGGGAGAGGAGAAGGTAGGAGAGAGGAAAAAAGAGGGAGGAGATAAATATAGAACCTGAGGAAGTGGGAGATGAAGGCAATAAAGAGAGGAGGAGAGGAGAGAAGACGTGGAAGGGAAAGAGAGAAAGAGAGGAGAGCTTAATACGGAACATATTTTCCAAGGAAAAAGGGGATGAATAGAGAGGGGAAGAGAGGAATGAAGGAGAAAAGAGAGAAATGTAAGATAGAGGAACATGGGAAGGGGAGAGAAATTTATTATGTAAGAGAAGAGAATATGGGAGGGGAGTATAAGAAAAGGGGAAAAGGAGAAACGAAGGAGTAAGAGGGGAGATGGAAGGAGAAGAGGGAACTGGAGTAGGAAGGGGGAGGGGAAGACGGGATAGGGAAGGCGTGGATAAAGGAGAGGGTGGGAGAGGTAGGGAAGGAAGGAGGGAAGGCGGGAAGGGGGAAGGAGAGGGAGAGGGAGGAGGGGGAGGGAGAGAACAGGAGTTATAGTGTTCAGCGTGAACGAAGTTGGATCTCAATGAATTGAACTTATGTGAAGTTGTTCAAAAGAAGGAGGTAATTTCATGCACCACTGGGAATCGGAGAGGAGTGCGGGATTCGAACTCACGACTATGCGAATGCAAGAAACCTACGCCAGGCGGCGCTGAGTAGCTACGGCCGAAGACGTCACCTTTAGGGGAACATTTGGGTCAAGTAACAAACCATCATTGGTGGGAATCGGAGAAGAGTGCAGGATTCGAACCCATTACTCTGTTCGTTCTGTAGGTTTGCTCGTTCTTCGATGGGACTGTAATTACAAGAGAAGTATGTTGGTCTTTGGCTGTGGGAAACTTGGGAGCAATGGAGGATTGAGGGTTGTGAGTGAGGAGGAGAAGGGGAAGATTTTGAAGAAATATAAAAAGAGGAAGTAAAAGAGGAGGTCGACGAGGAGGGAGGAGAGGAAGAGAGGAGGGATGGAAGAGGAGAGGGAGAGGGAGAGAGGAGGTCAGTATTGAGAGGGGAAAGGGAGAGAGGAAGTTGACGAAGATAGAGGAGAGGGAGAGAGGAGGTATGGAAGAGTAGAGGGATGGAAGAGGAGATGGAGAGAGAGTTGAGGTCGGTATTGAGAGGGGAAAGGGAGAGAGGAAGTTGACGAAGAGAAAGGAGAGGGAGAGAGGAGGTAAAAGAAGAGAGAGAGAAGAGAGGGAGAGAAAAGATAAAAGAGGAGACAGACGGAAGAGAGATTGAGAATGTGTGATTCACCATGGTCTTGGATCACGTGTTGGACTTGTGATCGACATTTATTAACCTCATATGACCGATCTATGGGTAATACTGTGACCTTACCCGTACACACACACCCAACTCCTCGCCCACGAGAATTGGAGTAACGGTTCACAACGCAGCGTTACTGAAATTATTTCAGCCCTAGGCGGGAGTCGAACCCGGACCGCCGTAGTGGCAAGCGAGAACTCCAACCACAGCGCCACGATGGTGTGTCCACAGCACCACGAGGTGTGTGTATGCGTGTGTGTGTGTGTGTGTGTGTGTGTGTGTGTGTGTGTGTGTGTGTGTGTGTGTGTGAGAGAGAGAGAGAGAGAGAGAGAGAGAGAGAGAGAGAGAGAGAGAGAGAGATAAACAAATAGAGAGGATGGGGAGCGAGAAGGTCGAAGAAGAGGGAGGAGGTAAAAGAGAGATGAGGGAGAGAGGAGTTCGACGAATAGAGAGAGGAGAGAGAGAGAGAGAGGAGATAAAAGCGGAGAGAGTAGGTCGATGATGAAAGAGAAAAGAGAGGAGAGAGGATATCGACAAAGAGAGAGGAGAGAGGAAGTCGACAAAGAGAGAGGAAAGGGAGAGAAGAAATCGAAGGGGAGAGAGGAGAGATGAAAGAAGAAAGGGGAGAAGGGGGGTGATAAGATAATGAGGACGTGAGTTCAGGACGTTGAAGAAGAAGAGGAAGAAGGAGATTATGAGGAAGAAATGATGGCCTGTTGGAGGGCAGAGGGAGAGAGAAGGGATGAAAGAGGAGAGAGAGGGAGAGAGGAGAGGTCGACGAAGAGAGGGGAAAGGGGAAAAGAGTTTTTCATCTTGGATTTGGAAAGACTTGAGTAAATACATGAGTTGAGGTTTGAGTTTCTTAAGGCGCAGTTTCGTTGTATGAGGCGACTACAAGAACTACAAGAACTACAACTTAAACTACAACTGCTACTACAACTGCTACCTATAATACCAACACCACCATTGCCTCCCCTGGTACTCTTCTTACTCTTCCTTCTCTCCTCTTTCCTCCTCTTCCTCCTCCTCCTCTTCCTTACTTTCCTCCTCTCCTTCAATCCCTTGCCCCTCTTCCAACTTCTCTTCCTCACCTCCTTCTCTTCCTCCTCCTCTCCCTGCTCCTCTTCTTTGCTTTCTTCCTTTCCTTCAACCCGTTGCCCCTCTTCCTCCTCCTCCTCCTCCATCTCTTCCTCCTCCTCCTCCTTCTTTTTCTTCTTCCTTTTAGTTTTCTTCTCTTTTTCTTCTTCTGCTTCTTCATCATCTTCTCCTCCTCCTCCTCCTCCTCCTTCTCCTCCTCCTCCTCCTCCTCCTTCTTCTTCTTCTTCTTCTTCTTCTTCTTCTTCTTCTTCTTCTTCTTCTTCTTCATCTCCTCCTTCTTCTCCATCTTCTGCTTCTTCTTCTACCTGCTCCAGTTCCATTTAGACCATTGCATCCATATTCCTTCCTACCAAAGCGTCCTCCTCTTATCCTCCTTCTCCTCCTCCTCCTCCTCCTCCTCCTCCTCCTCCTTCTCATCTTCCTCTATGCCGTCCATCTCCATCATCAACACCTCCACCTCCCCCTCCTCCTCCCCCTCCCCTTTTCACCTACTAATGACATTCGCCCTCCTTCAGCAACTGAAGGGAGTGAAGGTGTGTGTGTGTGTGTGTGTGTGTGTGTGTGTGTGTGTGTGTGTGTGTGTGTGTGTGTGGGTGGGTGGGTGTGGGTCAGGCAGTCTTAAAACATCAGCATTCAGCATTCAGGACTTCAGCATTCAGGACTTCAGCATTCAGGACTTCAGTCACAGAAAAGAACCTTTTCAGACTGTACTCCCTATGCCTTCCTCTCTCTTTCTATGTTTCTCCTTATGGTTTGTATATTTGTCTTTTTTTATTTTCTTCTTCCTTTTCTTCGTTTTTTTTCTTCTCTCCTCTTTTCTCTTCTCATCTTCTCTCCTTTTTCTACTTTATTTTCCTTTCCTCTTCTCTCCTCTTCTCTGTTTTCTACTTTGTTCTCCTCTTTTCTCCTCTCTCCTCCTCTCTTTTCTTCTGTTTTCCACTCCCCCTTCCTCTTCTTTCCTCTCTTCTCCATTGTCCTCACCTCCTTTTTCTCTTCTCTTATCTCCTCCTCCCTCCTCTCTTCTCTTCTCCTCTCCTCTCTTATCCTCTCCCCTACACTTCCCTTCTCTGCTCTCCTCTGTTCTTCCCTCCTCTCTCCTCCTCTTCTTCTCTTCACGCCGATCCTGTTCTTTCCACACTTCTCTTTTCCCCTCTCTTCTCTCTTGTCTTCATTTCTCTCTACGTATTTCTCCTCTTGCTTACCTTTTTTTTCCTGTTTTTCATGTCCTGTTTTTCAAATACTTTTCCTGTTTTTACCAAAATTTCCATAGTTTCTCGTTTTTTCATGTCTTTCTTGTTCCTACATATTTTTATAATTTTTCTTCCTTTTCCTGTTTTCCATGATTTGCCTTTTTTTCACGTTTTTCCATATTTCCTGTTTGTCATATTTCCATTTTTTCATACTTTCCTGTTTTATACATTTTCTGTTTTTTATACTTTTCCTGTTTTGCATATTCTTCCATTTTTTAAATTTTGTCCCTTTTTATCATACTTATCTTGTTTTCCATGTTTTTCATATTTTCCCTTTTTTTTGTAAAAAATTCCTGCTTTTTCATTTTGTTTGTTGGTTTTTATACTTTTATTTTTTCTATATTTTCTGTTTTTTTTTAATTTGTTTTTCATCATATTTTTTCTTGTTTTTCATATTTTCCCTTTTATTCATACTTTGCCTGTTTTCGAAAATTTTCCTGTATGATATTTATTCTTTTACATAAACTTCTGTTCCTTCTTCATAATCTATTTCCTCTTTTCTTTTCATTCCTCTCTACCCGTCTCTTCTTCTCTCCTTCCTCCCTCTACTTCACCCGCCTGTCTTTCCTGTTCCTCTCTTCCTCTCTTCCTCTCTCGCATAATCTCTCTTTAATTTAATCTCTTCATATTCTAGTTTTTTACTCTAAGTTTATTGTAACACTGTTAATAGAATTTCTAAGTCAAAAATATTTCTCCAATCTTTCAAATTATCTGAAAACTTCCGATGAAGACATTAACCTTCTTCTTAAACTCAGTTATTTACCCTAAACTCATCCTCAACTCTTCCTCAACTCGTCCTCAACTCTTCCTCAACTCTTCCTCAACATCAGTTCTTCCTCATCTTCAACCTCCATCGTCTCCTCTTTGTTCCACAATTTTAGGTTTTCATTAATTTATCTTTATACACTCATCTTCAACTCTTCCTCAACTCCTACTCAACTCATCCTCAACTCTTCCTCAACATCAGCTCTTTCTCATCTTCAGTCTCAATCACGTCCTTTGTCTCACAATTTTAGCTATTCATTACCTTTATACACTTATCCTCAAATCTTCCTCAAATTTTCCTCAACATTAGCTCTTCCTCATCTTCAACCTCTATTGCCTCCTCTGTTTCTCATTAACCTTCTTCTTAAACTCAGTTATTTACCCTAAACTCATCCTCAACTCTTCCTCAACTCATCCTCAACTCTTCCTCGACCCTTCCTCGACATTAGTTCTTCCTCATCTTCAACCTCAATCGCCTCCTCTGTCTCTCAGTTTTAGGTATTTGTTGATTCATCCTTATACATTCACCCTCAACTCTTCCTCAACATTGGCTCCTCCTCATCTTCAACGTCAATCGCCTTCTTTGTCCCTCAGTTTTAGGTATTTGTTACGTTATCCTTATACACTCATCGTTAACTCTTCCTCAACTCTTCCTCAACTCTCACTCAACATTAGCTCTTCCTCAACGCGTCCTAAACACCAACTCTTCCTCATTTTCAACTCCAATCGTTTCCTCTAATCCTCAACTTTAGTCATTATTTTATCTTTATACAACTCATCCTCAACTCTTCTTCAACTCCTCCTCAACCTCAATTCATCCCAATTTTCAACATGAACTGCATCATCTATTCCTCAATATGAGGTAGTTATTACTTTATTTATAATACATTCATCCTCAACCCCTCCTCAACTCTTCCTCAACTCAAATTCTTCCAAAGCTTCAACCACAGTCGCTTCAATTTTTCTTCAATCTTATCTATTTATTTATTTCTTTAATTTCATCTTCATTCTTTCATATCAAGAAGGCCAAGTAACAAGGAATCAGTGGGGTTGATCCATTCGCTGCTTGAATAACAGAAAAGGGATAACTAAGATGGTTTTCCTCCTTTTGCTGAATTGAATCACGTGGTGATAGCCGAATGAATACAATATATATATATATATATATATATATATATATATATATATATATATATATATATAAATGCATATGTATATATATATACATATATATATAAATGCATATCATATATATATATATATGAATGCATATATATATATATATATATATATGTATATATATATATATATACACATATATATAAATACATACATACACATATATTTAAATACATACATATAATATATATATATATATATATATATATATTATATATATAAAGATATATATATATAAATACATATATTTTTATATATATATATATATATCATCCGAACTACCTCGTTCTGGACCAAAAATTCTCTAGCCGACGTTTTGTTTTCTCTTTGTAACTTTCATTCCCCGACCACCTGCCACTTCCTCAACCCTATTCCTCTCCTCGACCTTTCTCTACTGCTCTAATTTCCTGCTCTCTTTCTCTCCAAGGCAAACTGCTCTTTCTTATGCTCTTAAACCTTACATCTTCATTACCGCTGACCTTTGCAATTTTCAATTTCCACGTCCTTTTCTGTCCTCTCTCGCCCTCTCTCTCTCTCTCTCTCTCTCTCTCTCTCTCTCTCTCTCTCTCTCTCTCTCTCTCTCTCTCTCTCTCTCTCTCTCTCTCTCTCTCTCTTTCTGTGTGTGTGTGTGTGTGTGTGTGTGTGTGTGTGTGTGTGTGTGTGTGTGTGTGTGTGTGTGTGTTTATGTATATGTGTGTATGTCCCTCTCTCTCTCTCTCTCTCTCTCTCTCTCTCTCTCTCTCTCTCTCTCTCTCTCTCTCTCTCTCTCTCTCTCTCTCTCTCTCTCTCTCTCTTTCTGTATGTGTGTGTGTGTGTGTGTGTGTGTCTGTGTTTATATATATGTTCGTCATATTTCATTCCTGCTTCTCTTCTTCTTTCTCTTACTCTTAAATTCTCTTTGACCTCTTCTACAAATCCACCTCCTTGGTGCAATTTTCTGGGCGTAAAAAATAATTAATAAAATAGATAAAGTGTCATCATCGTTACTTACTCCCCTCTACCTTTCCACCTCTCTCTCCCTCCTCTCTTTTCCCCCCTCCCTCTCCCACCTCTCCCTTGTCCCCATCCCCCTCCCTCTCCCTCTCCCTCCCTCCCTCTACCAGTAGTCCCTCTTATACGCCTACTCGCCTTTCATAAAATATCTCCATTACTGTGTGCAAGTGGCATAATCGGAAGCGTGCTGGTCTCGGATTTGCTACTCCTGCTAAACACCTTTCCCTAAACCCCTTCACCAAATCCCTTAAACTCCTTCCTTGTCCACTCCTATCAAGACCCTTTCCTAGAAATCCATCCCCAAAATTATTAAACTTCTTCCTTGTTTACTTCCTCTATTAATCTCTTTTCCTAAACCTCTTCCTAAGATCATTAAACTCCTTCTTAATCTCCTTCCTTGTCTACCCCTCATAGCAAATCCCTTCCTCTAAACTCTTTTATGTAATTACGTCTGAGGTCTCTTTGCACACATGAAATTAATTCTATGCCAGTTACCAGATTCAATCTCTCTCTCTTTCTCTCCCTCTCTCTGCCTGTCTGCCTGTCTGTCTGTCTCTCTCTCTGTTTATATATATATATATATATATATATATATATATATATATATATATATATATATATGTTACAGTAAGAACACGTACCTAGGGATTACGCGTAATCCCTGAATGTTTATTCAGTGAATACGCGTAATCCCCGTTTCACTAACCTAACCTAACCTAACCTAACCTAACCTAACCTAGCCTAACCTAACCTAACCTAACCTAACCTAAGGTTAGGTTAGGTTAGGTTAGGTTAGGTTAGGTTAGGTTAGTGAAACGGGGATTACGCGTATTCACTGAATAAACATTCAGGGATTACGCGTAATCCCTAGGTACGTGTTCTTACTGTAACATATATACATTTTAACAAACACAACGCACTTTAATTCTAAGCCATCAACATCGGGAGGCTATCATGCAGAAATCGAAATGCGGTACTGCCAAGGACTCGAACCCGGTTAGCGCATGGCAAGTGCTGTAGTGACTTCCCGATTACACTATCAAGATGTATATATATACATATATATATATAATATATACATATATATATATATATATATATGTGTGTGTGTGTGTGTGTGTGTGTGTGTGTGTGTGTGTGTGTGTGTGTGTGTGTGTGTGTGTGTGTGTGTGTGTGTGTGTGTGTGTGTTTATATATCCGTAATGCCTACAGACTATTTTATTCCTGTATGGGTTTACCGAAAATGTTAAGCCCATCAATAGGTTTACCACCTCCCCATGGTAAACTGGTTCTTCTGGGCTGAATAAAACCATTTGGCGAGAAGGAAGAAGCTTAATCATACGCTTGGCTGAGTCAGCAGGGAATTATCAAAGTTATTTACTTAAACGAGTCAGCAGAATAGGGATGAAGTAGTTTAAGCTCAAGCAAGTGTTCAAGTTACGCGGTTAAAGACCTCATAGATTGCGTAGGTTGTCAGGTTTAGTGATTTGGGGTTATGGGGTTGAGATGTAGGTTAACGGTAATATGGGGTTTAAGGTTTTGTTAGGTTAGGTTTTAGGTAGTGAGGTTCTGAGAGTGTGAGGTTGTGGGAAGGTAGAGTGGGTTTAGAGGTTACAAGGTTGCGTGTGAGGTTGTACCCTTCTGGGGTCATAGAGAAACTTAGTACAGACTTACCAAATATTATTACGAATAAAAACCACGTAGGGACGGACGATATCAACAAACAAATCGAGTAATATCAAGATAAAGTTTACATTTGGGAGTCCTGAAGTCTCTCCCGTCCAGACCCGCTTTGCCTAAAAAAAAAAAAAAAAAAAAAAAAAAAAAAAAATGCTAGCTCACAACACACGTCCTGACCCCAATCCAGAACGAGTGTACAATATCCTGCAAAAGTGTACGATGTCGCACGATAGGTATGCAATCTCTCTCTCTCTCTCTCTCTCTCTCTCTCTCTCTCTCTCTCTCTCTCTCTCTCTCTCTCTCTCTCTCTCTCTCTCTCTCTCTCTCTCTCTCTCTCTCTCTCTCTCTCTCTCTCTCTCTCTCTCTCTCTCTCTCTCTCTCTCTCTCCTTCTCCATATCTCTATTTCTCTCATTTTCTGTGTGTGTGTGAGTGTGTGTGTGCGTGTGTGTGTGTTTGTATTTGTGTGTGTTTGTGTGTGTGTGCGTGTGTGTGCGCGCGCGCGCGTGTATGTGTGGATATGTGTGTGTGTATGTGTGTGTGTGTGTATGTGTATGTGTATGTGTGTGTGTGTGTCTGTGTGGATATGTGTATATATGTGTGTGTGTGTGTGTGTGTGTGTATGTGTGTGTGTGTTCACTTTTTTCTCGCTTTGTGTATGTGTGTGCGTGTATGCAGTTCTTTCTCTCGTTTTGTGTGTGTGTGTGTGCGTGTGCACAATTCTTTCTCGCCTTGTCTATGTGTGTGTATAAGTGTGTGTGTGTGTGTGTGTGTGTGTGTGTGTGTGTGTGTGTGTGTGTGTGTGTGTGTGTGTGTGTGTGTGTGTATGTGTCAAAGATAAAGGTGGATATAGCAACTGGCTAAAATATAAACAGACGCAGATAAACACGTAAGAATCATCGGAACAGACACACACACACACACACACACACACACACACACACACACACACACACACACACACACACACACACACACACACACACACACACACACACACACACACACACACACACACACACACACACACACACACACACACACACACACACACACACACACACACACACACACACACACACACACACACACACACACACACACAAAGAACACACCAGAGTAAGGTAAAATTCAGTCGCCGTAAAGATGTGTGGAACGCAAGTTTTCCAACTTGGAGGTTGAAACCGCAAACATTCGCATTCCAAAGCTTTTTTTTTTCTCATAAGTGTTCGAACGTTGTTATGTCACGTTGGCTAATGGCTTCGACGACGCTAAATATACATCAACAACGAAAACGAACGGTTTTTATATAGATTTGCTTCAAAGTAGTTATTAGTATTGGTAATCTTAGTGATTTTAGTTGTTTAGTTTGATTTTACTTTATTTTTTATTAAAAAATTCGTAAGGTTTAAAATCTAGAAATGACTATGATTGAAAGGATCGAATTATTTGAACTATAGGTTTTGAAAACTATTTTTTCTTCAAACTTCAATTTTTTATATATTTTAATGTAACCTTTTTTTTAACTTCAACAATTTTCATTATTTGAGCCAAAAAGTTTGGGGGGGGAGAGGAGGGAAGGGGGGCATAGCCTTGTTTGTTAACGTAATCTTTGTCTTCCTTATCCTTTGTATCCTCCAGGCAGTACAAAGGACTGACTAAATCCACGTGGATGCTCCTTCATCCACCTGTGCCTTGTTTCATCTACTTAGGCATTGTAGCATCCACATGAGCTTTGATTCATCCACTTGGATGTACCGGGTATCTTAATCCACTTAGGCGTTCCTGCATCCACCTGGATGTAGCTCCATCCATCTGGGAGTTACCTCCATTCATCTTAGTGTAGCTACATCCACCTTCATCCACGTGGATGTAGCTGCATTCACCTAGGCGTTGCAGCATCCACCTGGGTATACGTGCATCCATCTGGGATGTACCTTATCCACCAGTCTGTTGCTTCATCCTCCTTGGTGTAACCACCTCCATCTTCATCCACTTGGATAAAACTGCATCCATTTCGGCGTTCCTCCATCCACCTGGGTGTACCTTCATCCATCTGAGAGTTACTCCTTCCACCTGGAAGTCGTTTCATCCACCTTGCTGCAAATTCATCCACATTGCTGTAACTTCATCCATATGGGCGGTACGACCCTATTCCCTCCTCCACATGTATCCACTTGTTAACGAGGACCCAAAGATGTTACTACATCCACCTGGATGCTTGGCCATCCACCTGGATGCTTGGACATCCACCTGGATGCTTGGACATCCACCTGGATGTTTGGCCATCCACCTGGATGGCATCTATGTATCTGGAGGGAAATGGCTTGCCTGCCATACACACAATTCTTCCGTGTGAGTTTTTCAAGAGGAATTTCAACTGAAATTGTATTTCCTTTTGTATTCTCCCCCTCTTCTCTCTTCTCTCCTTTCCTCTCCTCTCCTCTTCTCTTCTCACTTCTCCTCTCCTCTTTTCTTTTCTCCTCGTCTCTTCTCTCCTCTCCTCTTCTCCTCTTTTCTGCTCTCCTCTCTTCTCCTCTCTTCTCCTCATCTCTTATCTTCAATCCTCTTGTTATCTCTCCTCTCCTCTCCTCCTCTCTCCTCTCCCCTTCTCTCCCCATCTCTTCTCTTCTTTTTTCTTCTCTCCTCTCCTCTCCTCTCTTCTCCTCTCTTCTCTTCTTTTCAATCCTCTTGTCTTCTTTTTCTCTTCTCCTCTTCTCTCCCCTCCTCTTCTCTTCTTTCCTCTCCTCTACTGTCCTCTCCTGTCCTCTCGTATACTTTTCCTTCTCTTTAATCCTCTTTTCTTCTTTCCTCTCCCCTTGTCTTCTTTCACCTCCTCTCCTTTTCTCTCCTCTCACCTCCTCTTCTCTTCTCTCCTCTTCACTTCTCCTCTCTCCTCTCCTTTATTCTTCTCTCCTCTCCTCTTGTCTTCTCTCCTCTCCCCTTCTCTTCTCTTCTCTCCTCTCCTCTCCTCATCTCTTCTCTTCTCTCCTCTTCACTTCTCCTCTCTCCTCTCCTCTACTCTTCTCTTCTCCTCTCTTGTCTTCTCTCACCTCCTCTCCCCTTCTCTCCTCTCCTCTTCTCTCCTCTCTTCTCCTCATCTCTCCTCTCTTCTCCTCATCTCTCCTCTTTTCTTCAATCCTCTTGTCTTCTCTCCTCATCTCTCCTCTTTTCTTCTGTTCTCTCTCGTTCTTTTTGCTTTTTTCTTTTTTCTCCTCTTCTCTCATCTCTCTTCTTCTTTTCTTACTTCTTTCTTCTCTTTTCTTCTCTTCTTTTCTCTCTTCTTTTCACTTCTCCTCTCATATTTTCTTTTCTCCTCTTCTCCTCTCTCCTCCTCTCTCTTGTTTTCTCCTCTTCTCACCTCTTCTCTCTTCACTTCTCTTCTTTTCTCTCCTCTCCTCTCCTCTTCTCCTCTCTCCTCTCTCTTCTCCTCTTCTCTCCTCTCCTCTCGTCTCCTCTCCTCTCCTCTCCACTCCTCTTCTTACCCTTCTCTTCTCTTTTCTCATCTTCTCTTCTCATCTCTTCCCTTCTCTTTTCTTCTTTTCTCTTCTCTTCTCTCTTCTCATCACCTCTTTTTACCTATTCTCTTCTCTCCTCCTCTCTCCTTTTCTCTCCTCTTTTCTCTTCTTCTCACCCCTTCTCTCTTCTCTTCACTCCTATTCTTTTCTCTCCTCTTCTCTCTTCTCCTCTCCTCTACTCTCCTCTACTCTCCTCTACTCTCCTGTTCTCCCTTCCTCTCTCCTCTTCTCTCCTCTCCTTTCCTTTCCTCTCCTTTCTTCACTCTTCTCATCTTTCCTCCTCTCCTCTTCTCTCCCCTTCTCTCCCCTTCTCTCTTCTTTTCTCCTCATCTCTCTTCTCTCCTCTTCTCCTCTCTTCCCTTCTCTCATCTTTTCTCCTCTTCTCTCTTCTCTCCTCTTCTCTCCTCTTCCCTTCTCCTCTTCCCTTTTTTCTCTCTTCGCCTCACCTCTTTCCTCCTCTTCAATATTCTCCTCTCTTTTCCTCTATGATTGGAGGCTAATCTCCACTCAAGAAAGAATCCTGATCACTTTAAACTTCTACTCTCCTTCTTTTTAACTCCTTATATTCTTTAAAGAGATTATTATTCTTTAATAATAAAAAAGGTAATTAAGTTGACGAGGTTTAGGATTTGTCAACATTTGTCATAACAACATCCATTCTTGGCTCGAAATTGTCCTGAGGGTGTCACATTGCCCGGCGCTGCCGTTGCGGCCTGTTGTTGGCGACGACAAAGTCTCCCTTAGGAGTTATTTGACTCCAAAGGTTATGAGAGTATCTTTAACCAGGTGGTCGTTATATCAAGTTCTGGCTGCTGTCGCCAGGTGATTTTATTAAGCTAACTGAACTTGCGAACCTAATTTGGCCGCACCCGGCGCCGCCGCATAGTGTGACACCGTCATTAAGGATAGAAGTGCTGGTGAAATGTGGTTCCTCACGTCCAGTCACTACTTCGTTCCATCCCCAACACCTCCCAGTGACCACTACTTGCCCGGGCTCTCTTAGCACACAAGGCAAAGGTGGCGGGTTGCAGAAGCAGGTCCTGGTAGGTTTCTCTTCGTTCTACCTTTGAAGCTGCATAGGAAGCTTCAGTGGGAGCTGGTGCGATAGAGCCAGCTGGAATAGAACCTGCTGCAATCAAGCCAGCTGGGAAGGTAGACAAGAAGCAGTATAAAGTAGGAGTGAGGGAGGAAGGAAGGAGTGAGGGAGGTAGGAAAGAGTGAGGGAGAAAGGAAAAAGGAGTGAGGGAGGAAGGAAGAATAAGGTGGGAGGGAGGAATTGGGAAGTGAAAGAAGGAAAATGGGAAAAAGAGAAATAAATGAAGGAAGATAATATAGAAGGAGGGAGATAGGAGTGTAAGATGAGAGGAGGTAAGTGGGAGTTGGGAGAGGATAATTGGGAGTTGGTAAGAGGGACTAGGGAGTTGGGAGGAGGGAAGTGGAAGTTCGGAGGAGGGAAAGTGGGAGTTGGGAGGAGGGATGTGGGAGTTGGACGGAGGGAAGTGGAAGTTCGGAGGAGGGAAGTGGGAGTTGAGAGGAGGGAAGTGGGAGATGGGAAGAGGGAAGTGGGGGTTGAGAGGAGGGGAGTGGGAGTTGAGAGGAGGGGAGTGGGAGTTGAGAGGAGAGGAGTGGGAGTTGGGAGGGGGAAGTGGGAGTTGGGAGGAGGGAAGTGGGAGTTGGGAGGAGGGAAGTGGGAGATAGGAAGAGGGAAGTGGGAGTTGGGAAGAGGGGAATGGGAGTTGGAAGGAGGAATGTGGGAAGTAAAAGTTTGGGGAGGAGAGGATGGATCCCACGCCAAGTGGCGCTTATCTGTGACTGAAACAGTCACCTTTACCATATGTGCTTGGACTTCTTCTTCTTCTTCTTTCTATTCTTCTTCTTCTTCTTCTTCTTCTTCTTTTTTCTTCTTCTTCTCTTTTCCTTCTTCTTCTTCTTCTTCTTCTTCTTCTTCTTCTTCTTCTCTTTCTTCTTTTTCCTCTTCTTCTTCTTCTTCTTCTTTTTCTTCTTCTTCTTCTTCTTCTTCTTCTTCTTCTTTCTATTCTTCTTCTTCTTCTTCTTCTTTTTTCTTCTTCTTCTCTTTTCCTTCTTCTTCTTCTTCTTCTTCTTCTTCTTCTTCTCTTTCTTCTTTTTCCTCTTCTTCTTCTTCTTCTTCTTCTTCTTCTTCTTCTTCTTCTTCTTCTTCTTCTTCTTCTTCTTCTTCTTCTTCTTCTTCTTCTTCTTCTTCTTCTTCTTCTTCAAAATTTGCTCATCGTCCACAAACAAGTCCTCTCGAGGTTGTACTCGCATTAAAGGACCCTTGAGTCTTTCAAGAAGGACAGGAGGCTTCAGGAACAGTGTACAGTTTAACTCCAAATGTCCGTCGACAGTTTTGGAGGAGGAGGAAAATCAACAGTTTTGAAAAAGGAGGAAGAAGATCGAAAGATTTGAAGGAGGAGGAGGAGTGGAGGAGAGGAGGAGGAGGAGGAAAGGGAGGAATGGAGCAGGAGGAGGAGGAGGGGGAGGAGGAAGATCGACATTTCTGAAGGAGGAGGAGGAGTGGTAGGAGAGGAAAAGGAGCAGGAGGAGGATTAAAGAGTAAAGGATGAGTAGGGAGAGGAGCAAGAGAGAGAAAAAGAGTAGTGAGATATAGGAGGAGGAGAGAAATAGGTGAACAAGGATTTAGAGGAGGAGGAGGGAGAGGAGGGAGAAAAAGGAGGAGGAGGAGGAGGAGAAGAATGAAATTTATCTGCTGGAAGAGGAGTGGGACGATGAAGACAAGAAGAGGACGATGTGAGGGAGATGAGAAGAAGGAGGATTAAAAGTAAAGTAATGAGAAGGAAGAGGGGATGAAGAGGAAAAGGAGGAATGAGAGAAAGGAGGAGGAGGAGGAGGAGGAAGGGGAAAAGAGAGGGAACAGGATTGAGAGGAAAAGAATGAGGAGGGAGAGGAATGAAGAAATGGAAGAGGAGGAGGAGAAGGAGGAAGAGTAGGAGATGGGGAGGAGAAGGAGGAGGAGGAGTGGGAGGAGGCCAAGTAAAAGAGGACGAAGAGAAGGAGCAGGATTGAGAGGAAAAGAATGAGGAGGGAGAAGAATGAAGAAATTTAAGAGGAGGAGAAGTAGAAGGAGGAGGAGGAAGAGGAGGAGACTAAGGAAAAGAGGACGAAGCGAAGGAGTAGGATTGAGAGGAAAAGAATGAGGAGGGAGAGGAGTGAAAGAAGAGGAGGAGTGAAATAGAGGAGGAGGAGAAGGAGGAGGAGTAGAAGAGGAGGAGAGGAGGAGGAGGTAAGATCTTCTCGACGCCATCTGTTGTCATACGGGAACAACACATAAGTCTTCGAACTTTGGAAACTATTTGTACCATTGGATTCGTAAACCTAAAGTTCTTAAGTTAGTGTTATGTTTGTTTTGTTCATTTTGAACAGGAGTGGGATGTTATTGTTCTCGAAGTTATGGACCAGTATTTCATATTTTGTTCTACAAATGCAGTTTATACCTCGATCACGTGTTTTTTTTTTTAATGTAATAATTATTTTCTAATTTATTTATTTATGAGCCTTGAA
The DNA here is from genome assembly GCF_046742065.1 of Oratosquilla oratoria. NCBI lineage: Eukaryota > Metazoa > Arthropoda > Malacostraca > Stomatopoda > Squillidae > Oratosquilla > Oratosquilla oratoria. Next base: position 28,490,825 of record NC_134809.1, on the reverse strand, counting down.
TATATAACAAATACCTTATACATTCACTTAATAATCGAATGGAATAGGCTTAGTAACCATGTAGTGAGCTCTGAAACAATTAGTTGCTTTAAGAGAAGATATGATAACTTTATGGGTAGGGATGTAGGTGGTAAGGGACATGGAACTGCCTACTATAGGCTTTATGGTCTCTTGCAGTCTCATTCATTCCTATGTTCTTGCGTGCACGTTTAAGTAATGCAATAATTCTGGGGCCGGGACAAATGATACAGGGAAGGGTGTGGTGACGCGATGTGATGAAGTATGTGCTCCACAGCGGTTGGGTCATTTTGGTCAACGCAATCGAGTTTCAATATGTCCTTCGTTAACAGAGGAGGAGGAGGAGGAGGAGGAGAGGGCGAGGTGTAGGAGGGGGAGGAGAGGCAGGAGGAGGAGGACATGAAGAGTAGGAGAAAGAGGAGGAGGGGAGAGGGAAGAGGAGGGTTCCTGGTAGGGGGAGGTCGATATGTGTATGTTTGTGTATGTTTGTGTATGCGTGTGTGTTTGTGTTTGTGAAAGAAGGGAGTAGATCTTCCTTGATCAATAAATTGTCTGAGGTTATTAAAGGTCACTAAAGGTAGTTATTTAGAATAAAAAAGTTAACTACCAGAATCATGCCCCCTCTGATACTACTTATATATGTATATATGTACGAATGTATCTATGTATGCATGTATGCATATGTATGTATGTATATATGTATGTATGTGCATATATGCATGTATGTGTATATATATACACATATATATATATATATATATATATATATAAGTATATTATATATATATATATATGTGTGTATATATATATAAGTATATTATATATAAATATATATATATGTGTGTGTGTGTGTTTGCGTGTGTGTGTGTGTGTATGTGTGTGTGTGTGTGTGTTTGCGTGTGTGTGTGTGTGTATGTGTATGTGTGTGTGTATGCATATGTATGTATATATGCATATCTATATATGCATTTGGGTCAATAGTGCTTTACTTCAAGAAATTATTAGATACTTTTCTTCAAATTCGGTCAATTTAATCAAAGAAATGGAACTTAATTAGATTCCTAATTTTACGTCGTTGAAGTCTTGATAACCAGAATACTTTTGAAAGATAAAGAGAGAGAGAGAGAGAGAGAAAGAGAAGAGGAAGAACGAGAGAAAGAGGTGGGGGAGAAAGAGAGAGAGGGGGAGGGAAAAAAGAAAGAGAAATAAGGGGAGAGAGAAAGAGAAAGAGAGGGGAAAGGAAAAGGAGAGAAAGAGGGAGAGAGAGAGGGGGATGAGGGAGAAAGAAAGAGAGAGAGAGGGAAGAAAGAAAATGAGAGAGAAAGAGGGGGTGAGGGAGAAAGGAAGAAAGAGAGAGTGACCAAAGAAAGATTGGTAACATTCTGACGAAATATGTTAGAAAAGGGTGAGAGATCTTAGAAACAGACATAAATCCCATTTTCCCTCCTAAAAAAATATATATACCCCTTGTATATATCTTTAATCTAAACATGAAAATAAATAAACAAATGAATAAATAATAAGTAAGTACATACATACATATACCAAGGCTTTTTCCCCCTTACAAGGGAGGTAGCCAAAAAGAAAATAAATAGATAAATAAATGAATAGATAAATAAATAAATAAGTAAGTAAATAAATCAATAGATAAATGAATAAATAAATGAATAAGTAAATAAATAAATAAGTAGATAAATAAATAAGTTATGAAAAAATAGATAAATGAATAGAAAATATTGCAAGATTTTTTTTCTTTTATCTGCACATGACAAAGATCACCATGGCCTTCTAGGCAATAACTAGCGCTAGCAGAATTCCTAGAGAAGTGATATTTTGGGAAAGAAACAAATATTACCTTCAACCATCGGGAGAGACCCATTAAGCATGTGGGACAGCCCCCTCCTCCCACTCCCCCACCTCCCTACTCTCCCATGCTCCCTTCCCTAACATCTCCCTAGCCCACAGTTCCCACTCTCTCTCTCTCTCTCTCTCTCTCTCTCTCTCTCTCTCTCTCTCTTTCTCTCTCTCTCTCTCTCTCTCTCTGTCTCTCTCTCTTTATCTCTCTCTCTCTCTCTCTCTCTCTCTCTTACACACACACACACACACACACACACACACACACACATGTACATTATCTCTCACACACATTCTCTCTCTCTCTCTCTCTCTCTCTCTCTCTCTCTCTCTCTCTCTCTCTCTCTCTCTCTCTCTCTCTCTCTCTCTCTCTCACACACACACACACACACACACACACACACACACACATACACACACATACACACACACACACACATACACACACGCACATATGTATGTGTTGGTTTACTTGTACTATGGTAAAACATGTAGTACGAAATAAATCAGGCAACAAAAAGACCAAATAAAAATAAAGATACATGTCCATGTGTACATCAGTAGACTTTCATTTAACTCAGTTCTTTCAAAATATTATGTTCATTTTTTCTCCGTTTAACAGAATTGCCTTTGCCTCTATCTCGATTGAAGTTATGCCCTGATAAAGTAAACACATGCAGTTCAAAGAAAATATTTTTAGCTCAAATATTTCCACTGACTTTTAAAATGTATCAGGCTTTTAGTGAGACTCCTTTCATCTTTCACTTAATATCTTCTCTGATCTTTGCATTATTTGATTCTGTTATGTTGTTAACCTCTTCATCGCTTCTGTTTTTATGTCATTACCACCAATGACATTTTGAGCCTAAACGGAAATTTATTGATAATAGCTTTGCCTTTGAAGTCAATAGATTGGGGGCAATGAGAATGTATTTCTCTAAAGTGGAAAATAATGCATATTTAATTTATATATATATATATATATACATATATATATATATATATATATATATATATATATATATGTATATATATATATGTATGTATGTATGTATGTATGTATTCAAAATTATTTCAGACAAATGAGAGAGAATGTGGGTAGGGAAGGGCAAACGGAGATGTGTTGGGAATAGAGTTTATTACCCTAACGTTGCGACCAACTTGGTCTTCTTCAGAGGACTACAGCATTACAGACGGATCACAATTCTTATATTCGTAGCGAGAGGGAACCCGCCAAGGTATGAGCGTAAGGGTCATGTTTTCCCTTTGGCTAACGATTTAATTATTAGGACACTTGCTGCTTTCGAGAGGCATTTAAATCCGTCTCTGTCGTTGTTGTTCTTGTTGGTGGCGATATGTGCAGCTTCCACAGTTTTTCTCATTTTCTTTTCAAATCCCTCGTGTAGAATTTCTGTGTTGTTCCAATCAGGTAAATCTCCACATTTGTCCAGGTGACGAACCAGGGAGTTAAATGTTCTATGTGCCCTGAGATCGTTTTTGTGCTCAGGGCACAGAACATCTAAGTCCCTGGTTCGTCACCTGGACAAATGTGGACATTTACCTGATTGGAACAACACAGAAATTCTACACGAGGGATTTGAAAAGAAAATGAGAAAAACTGTGGAAGCTACACCTATCGCCACCAACAAGAACAACAACGACAGAGACGGATTTAAATGCCTCTCGAAAGCAGAAAGTGTCCTAATAATTAAATCGTTAGCCAAAGGGAAAACATGACCCTTCCGCTCATACCTCGGCGGGTTCACTCTCGCTACGAATATAAGAATTGTGATCCGTCTGCAATGCTGTAGTCCTCTGAAGAAGACCAAGTTGGTCGCAACGTTAGGGCAATAAACTCTATTCCCAACACATCTTCGTTTGCCCTTCCCCACCCACATTCCCTCTCATATATATATATATATATATATATATATATATATATATATATATAATATGTGTGTGTGTGTGTGTGTGTGTGTGTGTGTGTGTGTGTGCCTGTGTATGTGTGTACGTATTTTTGTGATTGCTTATTAATAACTAGTTATGTCTTATTTTGTCCAAATACTGAGGTCGATTTATCGACGGCCTAAACCCTGCCGCAACCGAGCTGGACCAAGGGCATGGTTTATTAACTTCCACGCTACAAAGTCCTTACTTAGGGGCACCACCCTAGCCTCCTGATAAGGGTGAGTTCGCGATGTTAAACCGATTTATATATATATATATATATATATATATATATATATATATATATATATATATATATATATATATATATTGCGAAGCTTTGATCCCGGGTCCCTAAAAACACGAATCACGCACACTACCGTGGTGCCACACAGTAGATCTAAAATAGTCAAAACCGGATATGAACTCATATCCTAGATCGGAATCGATTGAAATCTACAGTCAGGTGTGTGTGTGTGTGTGTGTGTGTGTGTGTGTGTGTGTGTGTGTGTGTGTGTGTGTGTGTGTGTGTGTGTGTGTGTGTGTGTGTGTGTGTGTGTGTGTGTGTGTGTGTAAGGAGATATAGTCCAAGCTAGAGCCATGCATGAGTTTCAAGCTAGGTATGATAGTTGGAGAGTAAGGGACAGGACCCCACGAGTGTTGCTCTTTTCCTGTATACTACAATTAGGTAAATACAACTAGGTATTCTCTCTCTCTCTCTCTCTCTCTCTCTCTCTCTCTCTCTCTCTCTCTCTCTCTCTGTCTCTCTCTCTCTCTTTCTCTCTTTTGCTTGTTTACTTGATTTTCCTCTCGGGTTGGCAAACACGCCAAATGAGGCCTCACATAAACCACCAAAACGCCGCCAAAACGCGAAAAATAAACAACCAAAAAACAGCAAAAACGCTAAAAACAAAACGAAACAAAAAAACACCAAAATGTCGATAATGAACTACATGTACAGTCACGAACAGAAATTTTGCCCCGAGTTTTTCATGACATAAAATTCAAAATCTTTGATCATTTTTTTGAAGACAATGACCTAACCGTATTCTAAATACTACATAGGAAAATACATCACGAACTCAAAAAAAAAAAAAAAAAAATCATATTGACGGTGTGAGAACTGTAACGTGGATCAAAAGTTTTGCTCCTGATTGTACATGGGCACAAATATAGCGAGCGTCAGCAAGCTATGTTCTTCTAAAGCTGTTCTTTTTGTTCTTCGTAAAGGTGAACATTTTTGAACAGTGGTGCTGTTATCGGAGGCCTTTATTGATATGTATATTTATTTTTATATACTTCTTTATTAAATCTACCTTCTGAGAAGTAATAACCATTATATCTCGTGAGGTTAGTATATAAAAATAAATAGATAAATAAATAAATAAAGATAAAAATAAATAAATGAATAAACAAATGAACAAAGAAATAGACAAAAAATAAAAGATAAATAAATGAAATAGATAAATAAAAAAGAATTATAAATAAACAGAAGTAAATAAACCATATGATCAAAGCCCTTGAAGCTTTGTGCAAAGTCTCCCAAAAAAACAAAAACCACAAATAAAGTCTATTTACAGAGACAAGTGGGACTCGAATTGCTTCGAAATTGATCCCAAGACAAACAAAAATTATTTGAGCAATAGATGGCTCAGATGGTGGTGTTACGGTCTTCCAGATGGTTCTCACAAGATTAAGTGTAGGTGTTGTAGTTTACCATCTAGATCAAGTGTGGGATATCTAGTTTACTCCCGAGATTAAACTCGGGCAAACGAGGGAGGGTCCCTCTTTGTGTACCCCGAGCTGGGATTTCCCACACTCTCTTCTTCCTCCTCCTCTTCCTCTTCCTCTTCTTCCTCCTCTTACTCCTCCTCTTCCTCCTCCTCTTCCTCCTCCTCTTCTCTCGTACTTCCTCTCTCCTTTTCCTTCTTCCTCTCCCTCTTCCTTTTCTTCCTCATTTTCTTCTTCCTCTTTCTCTTTCTCTACTTATTCCTCTTCCTCCTCCTCTTACTCCTCCTCTTCCTTTGTTTCCTCTTTTCTCTTCCTTCTTCCCCTTCCTATTCTCCTTTATCCACTTCCTCTTCCTTTTCTTCCTCCTCTCCCTCCTCCTCTTTCTCTTCCTCTAGATCTTCTTTCTCCTCCTCTTTCGTTTTCTCTTTTCTCTTCCTCCTTCCTTTCCCTCTTCCTCTTCTTCTTTATCCTCTTCCTCTTCCTCTTCTTCCTCCACTTCCGTTTCCTCTTTTCTCTTCCTCCTTCCTTTCCCCCTTCCTCTTTTTTATCCTCCTCCTGTTCCTGTTCCTCTTCCTCTTTTTGTTCCTCTTCTTTTGTTTTCTCTTTTCTCTTCTTCCTTTATCTCCTTCTTCCTCTTCTTCCTCCACTTTCGTTTCCTCTTTTCTCTTCCTCCTTCCTCTCCCTCTTCTTCTTCTTCTTTTTCTTTTTCTTTTTCTTTATTCTCCTCCTCTTCCTTTGTTTTCTATTTTCCCTTCCTTCTCCCTCTTCCTTCTTCTTTTCGTTTCCTTCCTCATCCTCTTCTTCTTTCTCCTCCTCGTCTTTCGTTTCCCCTTTTCTCTTCGTTCTTCCTCTTTCTCTTCCTCTTCTTCTTCCTTTTCCTCTTCCTTCGTTTTCTTTTTTCTCTTCCTTTTCCCTCTTCCTTCCCCTTCTCGTTTCTTTCCTCTTCCTCTGTTTTCCTTCTTCTTTACTTCCTCAACCCTCTTCGTCTTCCATATCCTCTTCTTCTTTCCTCTTCCTCGAACTCCTCCTCGTTCTCTTCTTCCTCTTCTTCCTCCTCCTCTTCCTCCTCCTCTTACCTCTTATTTTTCTCCGTTCTCGTACACTTCTTTCCTCCTCCTCCTCCGCTTCCTCATCTTCCTCCTCCTCTTTTTCGTTTTCCATTTTCTTTCTCCTCGTTCTCATATTCTTCCTTATCCCTCCTTTCTCCTCCTCCTCCTCCTCCTCTTCGTTCTCCTCCTCTTCCTACTCCACTTCCTCTTCTTCCTCCTCTTCCTCCTCTTTCTCAAGTAAAGTGGTAGAATAATTCAAATATAGATGGAAGCGTCCTTTTTATTAAACGCAAAAAATTATTGCCCTAAGTGAACACACACGCGCGCGCGCGCGCCCACACACACACACACACACACACACACACACACACACACACACACACACACACACACACACACACACACACACACACACACACACACACACACACACACACACACACACACACACACACACACACACACACACACACAGAGCTATATCTCACTTACTTTCATTCTTTCACTCTTTCTCTCACCCGAGCTCACCTATTGGGGCCCAGTCGCGCCACACAAAGATCTGAATAAGAGTATTGGGTTGTTGGGCCGAAGGACAAGAGTGCCCGAGACTGGCGCCATTGACTGGTGCCATTGACTGGGCCATCAGTTTTCCATCTTTTCTTTTTCCCTTCCTCTCCTGGCATTTGCTTCTTTTTTTCTTTCTTTTCAAATACAGAAATGGTTCATCTGTATGTGCATGCGAGGGCATGAAGAATGATTGCAAAAAGTTGACTTTTTATGCCACAGCGATTTTTTTTTATTTGCGTGTGTGTTTGTGTTAGTGTGTGTGTGTATGAGATAGTGAGAGAGGGAGTGTGTGTGTGTGTGTGTGTGTGTGTGTGTGTGTGTGTGTGTGTGTGTGTGTGTGTGTGTGTGTGTGTGTGTGTGTGTATGTGTGTGTGTGTAGATGTATGTGTGTGCATGAGTGTGTGTGTGTGTGTGTGTGTGTGTGTGTGTGTATGATGTATGTGTGTTCATGAGTGTGTGTATGTGTGTTTGTGTGTGTGTGTGTGTGTGTGTGTGTGTGTGTGTGTGTGTGTGTGTGTGTGTGTGATTCACCTTGGTCTTTGGATCATGTGTTGGACTCGTGATCGACAGCTATTTCCCTCCCGAAAGAGAGCTCAGAGCTCGTATGACCGATCTGTGG
>NC_134809.1:28470540-28478040 GCF_046742065.1 Oratosquilla oratoria | reverse complement strand
ATTTAATATGAAAAAAATCAGACCAAGCCTTCATTCACCACAATGTTAAAAAAAATGTGATGTTATTATGTGGGGAATATAAGTTATGAGTTCCGATCTGGTACCGGAGACTAGGTACCGGACCTTGAGGGCTGCGTTCGGGAGCCATTTGGATCTTCTTCGGATTCTCCGTTTTCTTCCGTTGGTCATTATAACAACATAACTTATGCTTAGTGTGTTAGTGGCGTCATCGGAAGCGTGCTGGTCTCGCACTCGCTTCGTTGTGAGGTTCGAATCCCGCACTTCTTTCTCTCCAATTCCCAGCAGTGACTGTTAGTTACCTGGCCCAACAGTTCCCAAAGTGCATGATAGGGCAAAGGTGACGGCTTCGGTCGCAGATAATCAGCGCCTCCTGGCGTAGGCTCCGCACCTTCACCAATGGATATTTAAGTGTGTCTTGTACAAAATATGTTTAATTGTAATATACAAAGAAATACACATTTACACAAGATATATTTACGCATACACTCTTTTGTTGTCATTACCATACTTCACCAATCCATCTCTTGCCCCAGGTCTCTCTTGCAAGATACCCCAGGCCTCAAGGTAACCGACAGCGGCCACATCAAGCAGAGAAATCATTTCGCTCAATCACGAATCCTAATTCCCATCTGAAACAAAAGGTTCCCAGGTGGATTCGTCTCCAGCTGAGAACCACCTGAACCAGCTGAGAACGAACCGTCTCTCCAATTCCTCGTGAATATCGAGTGAGTGATTGGAATAAGAACATAAGAACGGAGGAGACTGCAAGAGACCATAAGACCTACACTAGGCAGTGCCATATCCCTCACTATCATCTCCATCCATAAACTTATCTAATCTTAATCTAATCTATCTAATCTAAGAGTTATCTCGGAACTAATAGTTTCAGCATTCAATATATGATTACTAAGTTTATTCCATTCATTAACCACCATGCTGGTAAGCCAATTCTTGCCTATTTCCTTCTTAAACATTAATTTGTTCAATTTAAACCCATTATTACGAGTCCTGCCCTGTTGTCTTGATATGATGACCTTACCTGCATCACCTTTGTTAAAGCCCTTGACCCATTTGAATACCTCTACTAGATCACCCCGCACTCTTCGTCTTTCTAGAGATTATAAATTAAGGTGCCTATGTCTGTCTTCGTAAGGTAAAATGTCAAACTTTTGTATCATTTTTGGTCATTCTCCTCCCTACTGGTTCTAGTAACTTAATATCCATCTTATAGGAATATATCCATTCTAATACAAAATTATATGAATTTCACGTTCACAGTTTTGTTTTGATATATTCTAATATAGTCAAATGAGATGAACTGAAACTGTTTGGTTCACGATACACACACACACACACACACACACACACACACACACACACACACACACACACACACACACACACACACACACACACACACACACACACACACACACACACACACACACACACACACACACACACACACACACACACACACACACACACACACACACACACACACACACACACACACACACTCGGTGGCGCGGTTGGTAGAGCACTGGACTGCCAGCACGGTGGTGCTCGCATTACCCGGTTCGAATCCTGCCCAGGGCCGAAATTATTTCGGTATCGCTGCGCTTCGGGTCGTTACTCTGACTCTCGTGGGCGGGGAGTTGGGTGTGTGCGTGTGTGTGTGTGTGTGTGTGTGTGTGTGTGTGTGTGTGTGTGTGTGTGTGTGTGTGTGTGTGTGTGTGTAAGGTCATAGCATTACCCATAGATCGGTCATACGAGCTCTGAGCTCTCTTCCGGGAGGGAAATAGCTGTCGATCACAAGTACAACACGTGATCCAAAAGACCAAGGTGAACAGAGACACACACACACACACACACACACACACACACACACACACACACACACACACACACACACACACACACACACACACACACACACACACACATATATATATATATATATGTGTGTGTGTGTGTGTGTGTGTGTGTGTGTGTGTGTGTGTGTGTGTGTGTGTGTGTGTGTGTGTGTGTGTGTGTCTGTGTGTGTGTGTGTGTGTGTGTGTGTGTTTGAGATACAAATCACACTTTGATCTGTATTTTAAATGGATTTGACTTGGTTCTCGGGATATATATATATAAATATATATATATATATATATATACATATGTGTGTGTGTGTGTGTGTGTGTGTGTGTGTGTGTGTGTGTGTGTGTGTGTGTGTATGCTTGTTTGGTCGTTTATGAATTTATCCATTTTTGCTCATAGTTATTCATCTAATATTTTCATTAACATATGTATTGATATATATATATATATATATATATATATATTAATATCATTTGATTGTTTATGTACTTGTTCAGTTTATTTAGATACTCGCTGGACGAGTGGGTTAGAGCGTTGCTACTTGCAACGGAGGTCGAGGTGGCGGCAGTTCGAACCCAGCCGCCAACGAGTTGGACCAAGGGCATGGTTCATTCAATTACACGCTATAAAGGTTTCTGTAAGGGGCACAATTCTAGCCTCCTGATAGGGGGTGCTCTTGACATTAAACTGAACAATATATCTTTTATTGGTTTGTTTATATATTTATTCATTGTTGATTACTTATCTATTGTTGTATTATTCTTTCCTGTTTGTTTCTACTTATCTTTTATCTATTCATTCATTTACTTTATCCCTTTATATATTTATTTGTTTATTTCTATTATTTGTTTTTATATATTTAGATTTTTATTAAATTTAATTTTTCATGATCTATTTCTTGTTCTAGATTATTACGTATAGATTTGTTTATTTCTCTATTTACCTCTTTTTTTTATCTTTTTGATTTTTATTTATAATAGAATTAATTTTCATTATATTTTATCTGATTTATCTATTTATTCATTTATTCATCTATTTCTATTCTTATTATAATATAATTGTCATTCATTTATTCATCTATTTATTCATTCATTTATTCTTTCTGTTTTTTTTTCGGCTGGGGTATGTGATGGTGTGTTGGAGAATGATGGAGTTGTGTTGGTGCATCCGTGTGATGGCAGCCTGCCTCCCTCTCTCCCTAGTTGTTGTTGTTGTTGTTGTTATTGTTTTTATTGTTGCGCCTGTTATTTTTGGGCGCTCCTGTTTTTCTACTTTGATGTTGTTTTGTCAGCGGAATTGGTGGAAAGGAGCGTCGTGGTGGTGGTTACGGCGATGTTGTTATTGTGGTGATTTTGTGATGGTGATGATGATGCTGGTGGTGGTGATGATGGTGTTGGTGATGCTGGTGGTGATGATGTTAATGGTGATGCTGGTAAAATTGTGATGATGGTGGTCATGATGATGATAGTAATTATGATGATGATGATGATGATGATGATGAGGATGATAGTAATGTGGTGATGTTCTTATTGTCATGATTTTGTGGTGATAATAATGTTGGTGGTGATAATGTTGGTGATGCTGGTGAAGGCGATAAGGGTGGTGGTGATGTTGATGGTAATACTGATAAAATTGTAATGATGGTAATGATGATGATGATGATGATGATGATGATGATGATGATGATTATGGTGATAATGGTAATGGTCATGATTATGATGATTGTGATAATGATGGTGATGATGATGATGGTGGTGGTGGTGGTGGTAGTGGTGGTGATGAAGGTGATGGTGATGAAGATGATGGTGATGATGTGAATGATAATAACGGTGGTGATAGTTTGGTTGGTGGTGACAATAATGGCAGTAGTGGTGTTAATGATGATGATAGTGGTTATGGTGATAGAGGTAGAGTTGATGTTGGTGGAAGTCTATGCTCGTGGTGTAAGTGATGGTAATAGTGCTGGAGGTAGTAGGGATGGTGGTGATAGTTGTGGTGTTAGAGTTGGTGGTGTTAGAGTTCGTGGTGGTGGTAAAGGTGTTGGTGTTTTGACAGGTCACAAGAAGCGACCTATGATGTGTTTGGAAATTTAATACTAGATAGAGATGGAGTTATGTTTGTTTTGAGTGGATGATGGAGGGAGGGAAGGGCAGATATAGAGGGATATTATTTAATAGTAAACAAAAATGTAGATTTATTGATACGACGAATGTCCCTTGTGGTCTATGTTATGTAGATATTTAATCTGTTTGTTTATGTAATGGATATGTTTTTTTTTTATTTTAGGTGTTGAACAGTATATACATGTATTAAGATATATGTAGATGTTCATATAGATAGTCACACACACACACACACACACACACACACACACACACACACACACACACACACACACACACACACACACACACACACACACACACACACACACACACACACACTCACGCACGCACACACACATACTGGCTGGTTTCTTTTATATTCACTTCTGCTTACGCCAGTTGATTTGATTCAGCTGAAGAGGAGTCTCAACATCAAAATGGCGACACTTTCGTGTTTTATTCTGGCTAATGTGTCTGTTCAACAAAAGACAACACCACCGATGACGTCAGTCTTTCAGAAACTGAAAGGAAGTTGGTTACCCACAATAACTTTCTAAACTTGTTTAGATCCTCCCCTCCTCCGTCTCCTCCTCCTCTTCCTCTCCTCCTCCTCCTCCTCCTCTTCCTCCTCTCTCTCTCTCTCTCTCTCTCTCTCTCTCTCTCTCTCTCTCTCTCTCTCTCTTTCTCTCTCTCTTTCTCTCTCTCTCTCTCTCTCTCTCTCTCTCTCTCTCTCTCTCTCGCCACTCCCTCCCTTACTCCTCCCTCTCCTCTCTCACCTTCCCTCTCCTCTCCCCCTTTCACCCTCCACCGTTCCCTCCCCTTTTCTTGCCCTTTCGTCCTCTCCCCTCCCTCTTTCTTTCCTCTCCACTCCCCTCTCCCCCTCCCTCCCCATTCCCCCTCCACCTCCCTCACCCTTTCCTTTTCCCTCCCCTTTCCTCTCCCCCCTCCACTTCCATTCTCACGCTCCCTCTCCCTCTCTCCCCCCTCCCCCTCCCTTTCCTCTTCCTTCCCCCTCCATTCCCCACTTCAAACATTCTCTCGTCTTTCTCCCCCTCCTTCTGCCCCCCTCCCCCCACTGAGAGATCGAGGGGGATGGAGGGGGGGAGGTTGTAGCTTTCAAATGTGATTCCTCCAGCTCTGGCATTTTGAATATCGAAATATCGAGACACTTTTCCAACTCTCCCAACCCACCCAATTCCCCCTGTCCCTCTCCCTCTTCCCACTCTCACTCAATCCCTCCCTCCCTCGTCGCTACCACACTAAAATGAAAATAAATCGTATGACGGTTACTATGGTACAGACTCAACAGTGTTTTTTTTTTCTCTCTCTCTTTTGCCCTGCATACTTGGGGAGCCAAACTGGCAAGTGGCAGTCACCAGCACGCCATGTAAATACATAACAGAAAGTTACCAGATTTTGAAATGTGACAAACATGATAGGTCTGTTAGGTATATATGTATATAATATACATATATATATATATATATGTACATATATATATAATATTATATATACATATATATATGTATATATATATATATATATATATATACATACATATGTAAATATATATTATATAAATATATATAAATATATATATACATATATATATATGAATATATATATATATATATATATATATATACATATATACATATATAGTGTAGTATATATAGTATATATATGTAGTGGTCCAAACATTATATACTCGTACATCTAGCAAAAGCATATGACACCTTACTAAATCCTTTACAGTTGGCAATCCTGATTACATCGAATTTCCCCAGTCAGCCTTGCCAACTGTGTGATCGAAAAGATAAATTGTATCATTATGTTTCGATGGATGTCTATTACTATCGGATTCGATAGTTTATTCAATATCGTTCGATAGTTTACAATACTTATTTGGCTTTAGGAGTTCGGGTAAGAGAGGGGAGTATGAAGCGAGTTTGTAGAGTGTGGAGAAAGTCTGTGGATTGAGCCTGTGGACTATGGCGTTAGAATGTGATGCGAGACAGTGGAGTATGGAGTGGCCTTAAAATATGGAGTTAGTCTTTGGAGTGCGGGGCCTTAAAGTATGGAGTTAGTCTTTGGAGTGCGGGGTGAGTCTGTGGAGTATGGAGTGATCCTGTGGAGTATGGAGTGAGTCTGTGGAGTGAAGAGTGAGCATGTGGAATGTGGAGTGAGACTGTGTAGTATGGACTCAGCCTCTGGAGTATGGAGTGAGCCATTGGAGTAGGGAATGAGACCTTGGAGTATGGAGTCAGCCTCTGGAGTATGGAGTGAGCAGTTGGAGTATGGAGTGACCCTGTGGAGTATAGAATGAGCCTATGGAGTGTGGAGTGATCCTGTCGAGTGTGGAGTGAGCCTGTGGAGTGGAGTGGGAGTCTGTAGATTATGGAGTGATCTTGTGGAGCATGGAGTGAGCCTGTGGAGTGTGGAGTATGGACTGAGTCTTTGGAGTATGGAGTGATCCTGTGGAGTGTGGATTGAGACTGTGGAGTGCGGAGTGAGCCTGTGGAGTATGGAGTCAGCCTTTGGAGCATGGAGTGAGCCATTGGAGTACGGAGTGGGACCATGGAGTATGAAGTGATTCTATGGAGTATGGAGTTATCTTTTGATGAAAGGGAGGGAGAGGGGAAGGAAAAAAATATGGAGGTATGAAAGTGGAGGCGTGTGGAGGATTGGAGAGGAAAGATGAGCGATGGTGAAAGAAATTTGGACCAGTCTGGTGTAAAAGTTGATGGTGGTGATAATGGTGGGAAAGATGGTAGAGATTGTGGTGGAGGGAGTAGTGGTGGTGATAGTAATAGTAATTGTGATAAATGTGGAGATGGTGGTAGTAATGGTGATAGTGGTAGAAGTGGTGGTGCAAATAGTTGAGGTGTAGGTGGAAGGAGTGGTAGTGGTGGATGAAGTGGTGGTAGTGGAAGGGAGATGGTGATGGTGATAGTAAGTATAATTGTGGTAAATGAGAGGTGATGGTGAAAATGGTGGTAGAAGTGATGATTGAAATCGAAGTGGTGGTAATTGTGATGACATTTAATATGATGATAGGGGAGGGATGCTGGTGAAAGAGGTGATGATAGTGATGACAGAAAAGGTGGTGAAAACGTTAGGTTAGGTGCAAACGGCGGTTGTGATGATGGCAGATGATGATGATGATGATGACGATAATAATGATGATAAAGATGATAGTGCTGTTGGTGGTGATAATGATAATAGTGCTGATGGTGACGATGATGATTACGACGACGACGATGATGATGATGATGATGATGATGATGATGATGATGATGATGATGATGATGATGATGATGATGATGATGATGATGATGATGATGATGATGATGATGATGATGATGATGATGATGATGATGATGATGATGGTGATGATAATATTGTTCCTGGTGGTGGTGTGATGATGGTAGTAATGGTAGTGAAGATGATGAGGGTGGTGATGATAATGGTGATGATGATGATGGTGGTGGTTGTGGTGGTGAAGATG
>NC_134809.1:28445540-28458040 GCF_046742065.1 Oratosquilla oratoria | reverse complement strand
ACACACATACACACATTCATAAGCACACACTGAAGGGCATTTTTCCTCATATGAAGGTGGTGACCTTGTCAAAACACACATTCAGCAGTCAAAACGAGTATACACTAATCAAAACACACACACACACACAATTACATACATCCACTAGTCAAAACACACATTCACTAGTCAAAATACACATCCACCAACACCTATACCATTCTATTTATCGCCCGGCGCCCACCTTAGCACCTAATGGATGAAGGGTCATCCCTATTCGCCGCTACCCTGCTTGGGTCATAGGCAATGCAGCGAGACACAGCACACCCACATTATGTACTAGAAAAAATACTACCAATTGTAATCGTTATAGTGGATCGATAAGTCTTTTGTGTGTTTAGTACTCTGTAATGGATAAGTCTTTTGTGTGTTTAATATTCTATATATAGCTTCCTTTTCATATATTTGGCCTTTCAGACGTTTCGTTGACGGTTTTGACGTCGTCAGGTTTCTGTCAACTTTTGTTGACGCCACTGAAAAGAGAAGAAGAAAATGGGAAACCAGAAAAGCGTCGAATTCAATTAAGCTGAGAGAATCCGCCTTCAAAGCTGCCGTGGAAAACTATGGGGAAGTTGGGGGAATGGGTGAGTTTAGGGAACGTCTTTAATAATAGCAGGGGATATAAGAGCGTGATAGAAAACGTGGGACTCGAGAGAAAATGGAGATGATGAGTTGGAACATGACACAGAAAACGGAATGTGGTAGACTTCTTTTATTACTATTTTTATCATATATATATGTATTTTCTATTTATGTGTATATGTATTTTTTATCTTATTTATCTTTTTATTTTGTGTGTTTGTTTATCTATTTTCTTTTCTGTATTTTTTGTTTATTTTAACTTCAATATAGTGTATTTCTTGCCTTTTTTAGTCTACTTTTTGTTCTGTTTAATTGTTTACTAACTTATGTACTTTACCTATTTACTTATTCTATATTTACCTGTTTATTTTATGTATTTCTTTTATTCAGTTATCTATTGTTCTTATTTTATTCATTTATCTATTATATATTTACTTATTCATTTATATATTTATCATGTATTTATTCATTTACTTATTTATCTATTTATTCATTCAAATATTTATTAATTTATTTATTTTTATTAACTACCTGACCAAGAAGAAATGGAGTGTTCAGGAAACCTCACTTTAAAGGAAGAATCAAGAAAAAAATCTAATGAACATTTTCACTATAAGGCGTAAATAAAGGACACAAAGGAAACTAAGTGTACATAAAGGATGAAAAAAAGACAAATAAAGTACTATGAACTCTAAGACCTTTGAGAACTATAGAAGCTATAGAGCTTCTATAGCACAATACGGCCACCGGATGAGGCGTCAGAATACCGGGTAAGTGGGTCACCGGTTGGGGTATCAGAGTCTAATACCGGGGTCTGGTACCGGCTTCAAGGGAAGAATGCCTCAAACGAATTGTATTGACATGGAAAGGCTTTGACAAAGTAGGTAGAGCTGAGCGAGATGGTGGCGTTGGAATGTGTATTTCTGTGTGTGTGTGTGTGTGTGTGTGTGTGTGTGTGTGTGTGTGTGTGTGTGTGTGTCTGTGTGTGTGTGTTTACCTTGTAGTATACAGATTAAGAGCTATGCTCATCGTGTCCCATCACTGCATTTTATTACTCAATTCTGATACAAAATTATCTCGTGTGTGTGTATGTGTGTGTGTGTGTGCGTGCGTGTGTGTGTGTGTGTGTGTGTGTGCGTGTGTGTGTATGTATGTATGTATGTGTATGTGTGCGTGTGTTTGTTTGTGTGTACAGGATTAAAGCTATGCTCGTAGGATCCCGGCTCGTCAGTCAATTCTGGCGTTAGATTGCCCCTTTGTTTGTTTGTTTGTTTGTTTGTTCGTGTGTGTGTGTGTGTGTGTGTGTGTGTGTGTGTGTGTGTGTGTATGTATTGTGCGTGTACTTGTGTGTGTGGTATACAGGATACTCCATTGCCCAAATCTTTACCCATCTCTCTCATCTGTTCTCTTCTCACTTATCATTTCTATGTGATTGGTGACTAATCTTAAAAAAACAAACAAAAAAAAAACAAACAAGGGAGAGCATACAAAAAGAAGACCCTTTGGTCCATAACTAAAGAGATACTTTGGTTCATAACTAGGAAGACATTTTGCTCCATCAGTAGGAAGACTTTTTGGTCTATAATTAGGGAAACATTTTGATGCATAACTAAGGAGACCTTTTGGTTCATGACTAAGGAGACCTTTTGGTCCATAACTAGGAGGACCTTTGGGTCCATAACTAAGGGGACCTTTTGGCCCATAAATAGGGGTGTCTTTTTGGTCTATAACTATGGGGGCCTTTTGGTTTATAACTAGACATGTATTTTGGTCCCCAACTAGAGAGACCTTTCGGTCCATAACTAGAGAGGACTTTTGGTCCATAAGTAGAGACCTTTTGGTCCATAAGTAGAGAGATATTTTGTCCATAACTAGAGAGACCCTTTGGTCCATGAGCAGGGAGATCTTCTGGTTCATAATTAGGGAGACCTTTTAGTCCATAACTAGGAAGAACTTATGACACATAATTAGGGAAACCTTTTGGTTCGTAGCTACTGATCTCCCTCCATTCTGCCATCTTCTTCTATCCCCTCTACCACTCCATCTCTCTTCGGTGCTATATTACCCCCCCCCCAGAATAGAAGCGATTGTTATCAGCTACACAAAAATATAAATCTCGCATTGTTTAAATGTGGGTTCGAATCCCGCACTCCTCTCTGATTCTCTGCAGTGACTGGTAGTTACCTGCCCCCTCAAACAAAAGTCCCCAAAGCGCATGTACATAGGGCAAAGGTGACGGCTTCGGCCGCAGCTACTCAGCGCCTCCTGACGTAGTACGCTCCTCATCCTCTATCCCACCATCTTTTACCCACATCTCGTTTTCTTTTCCCTTTCCTTTTCCTTTCCAACCCTCTTCCCCATCCTCGTCCCACTCCCTCATTTACTCCACTCCTTCACACTCCCACTCCCACTTCTCATCTCCACTTCCATCTCTCAACGCTCCTAAGACTTCACCTACTCCTTCCCACTCCCATCCCTTCTCCTTTCCTTCCCAACTCCCTAACCCCTTCTCCACTCCCCAACTCCACTCCCACCCCCAGACTCTACTCCCACTCTCCCGCTTCCCCCATCTTCATTCCAACTCCCTAACACCACTCCCATTCCCTAACTCCATTCACACTCCTGAGCCACCCTCCCACTTCGTGGGCTACCTCCACTCCCACTGCCACTCCTACTCTATAACTCCACTTTACTCTCCAACTCCACTCCCATTCCTCATCTTCATTTTCGCTCCCCAAACTCCATTCCCACTGCCCCAAACTCCATTCCCACTCCCCCAAACTCCATTCCCACTCCCCCAAACTCCATTCCCCCTCCCCCAAACTCCATTCCCCCTCCCCCAAACTCCATTCCCCCTCCCCTAAACTCCATTCCCCCTCCCCCAAACTCCATTCCCACTCCCCCAAAATCCATTCCCACTCCCCCAAACTCCATTCCCACTCCCCCAAACTCCATTCCCACTCCCTCTGAGTGTGCATAGCGGCTCTGGCAGACATCTGTAACTCGATTGTCCCTCAAGATGGCGGCGTTCCTGACGAAGGACGAGAAGGAGAAGGAGGAGGTGGTTGGGGTGGAGGGAGGTGGTCCTCCATGCATTCCGGAGTCATTCTGTGATTGAAAATTGAAGTGGTTTTCAATTGGAATGACAGATGCCAGAAGATGCAGGAGGAGCTTCAAGGGTGAGATCTAGGTGAAGGGGGAGGTCACCCTTGAGGTGAAGTTGAAGGACGACGTATTCGGAAGACAGTCCATGTGGAGGAGATATTTCGAGGGTGAGTAGGAGGGGGAGGTTCACCCTTGAGGTGAAGTTGAGGAACGATGTATTCGGAGGGAACGAAAGAAGACGGTCTTTGGGCAGGAGATTTTTCGAGGGGGAGGTCGAGGAGGAGGTAACCCTTGAGGTAAAGTTGAAGGACGAAGTATTCTAAAGGAACGAAAGAAGACTGTCTTTGTGGAGGAGATTTTTTGAGGGGGAGGTCAAAGGGGAGGTCATCCTTAAGGTGAAGTTGAAGGGCGACGTATTTGGAGAGAACGGAAGAAGACGGTCCTTGTGGAGAAAATTTTTCTAGGGGGAGGTCGAGGGGGAGGTCACCCTTGACGTGGAGCTAGAGGGCGAAGGAGTAGGAGGAGTGGAGGACCACGCTTCAGGTGGAGGAGCTACTTAGAGGGTGAGATCCCTATGTGCTGCTTAAACATCCATACTAGATAGAAGGAACCACTAAGATATAATGGACTCGAACAAAGGACTTTAATACTCGTTTCAGTCCAAAGACCACTGACCTAATTCAAAGGCTATTGTGGACCAGTCGTTTTTAATTATCTTGTTTGTTATTTATTTATTTGATTATTCCTCTATCTATAGTTTATCTATTTGATTTTGATTAGATGATTTATCATTATTATTTCTCCCAGTCTTCTCTCTTTCTGCGTGAAGGGACGAAGAAGGGGCGTCGTCGATTAATTGAAGCGGCCTTGCTGTGGATGTGCCGTGTCTTCCTGTATTACGTTTGATCTAGTGCAATTGGCGGGGTGCAGGGATGACCCGTCATCCACGAGGAACTGAGATGGGAGGGGTAGGAAGGGTGGTGGAGGGGAAGTGAATTGGGTGGGAATAGGTACGTGCCTCTGACTTAGCTACCTTCCTTATAAAGGGAAAAAAAACTCCCCGTATATAGATAGCTAGAGTTTTTTTTTTATTCTAGAGTTTTTTTTTATTATTCTAGAGTTTTTTCTATTATTATTCTAGAGTTTTTTCTATTATTATTCTATTTTTTTTTTTTTTTTTTTTTTTTTTTTCTTATTTATGTATTCATTGGCACATTTAATGCATCCCACGTTCGGAAGAAACTGGACAAGAAAAACAATTCCAGCCCGACCCGTTAACTCGATCCGTGGTCTCTGGGCTATAGAAGTCTCGTCCAAGGTCAAAGAGAAAATCTAGGCTTGTAGGTGGCCTTGTGAAGCAATATTACAAAGTCATCCATGCCCGTTTCTTGGTCGGGCATGGATGCTGGACGCTTGTACGGTGGGATATTTTCTACAAGGATAAACTACAGTTGGTAAACTACAGTTGGTAAACTACAGTTCATAAGGACAACTGATCACGTGTATAGAGAGATATTGTCCACAAGGGTAGAAGTACTTGTAAACTATAGTCCAAAAGGACAACTGATCACGTGTATGTATGATGGGATATTGTCCACAAGGATAGAACTATAGTCTATAAGGACAGTTGATTACGTGTATGGTGTAATATGGTCCACAAGGACAGAAGTGCTAATAAACTACAGTCCATCAGGATAATTGATCACGCGTATGGTGGGATATTGTCCACAAGGATAGGGGCGTTGGTTAACTACAGTCCATAAGGACAAGTGATCACGTGTATAATGTTATATTTGCCACAAGGATAGAAGCGCTGGTAAAATGCAGTCCATAAGGACAATTGATCACGTGTATGGTGGGATATTGTCCACAAGGATAGAGGCGTTGGATAACTACAGTCCATAAGGACAATTGATCACATGCATGGTGTAATATTGGCCACAAGGATAGAAACGCTGGTAAACTACACTCTAGAAAGACAATATAACTCTTGTTGGTCATATCTCATCTGAAGCAGTATTGAATTAAACGAAATTGTCTCCTGCAATTCCAGAATGTTTCAAAAGTGAATTAGGCTTTGATTAGGGAATGATCAATTCCATTAATCACATTACCTGATATGTTATTCTGTATAAAAGATTAGTATTAATATATGGTAATACATGAAACTGTTCTCGAAATAAAAGTAATTACGTAAAGAGAGAAAATCAGTTGAAGATCTTCTCATATCCTCATACATTTATAGTTGACAAAAATGACAAAATCTAGAACTAGTATCGGAGGGAGGGGGGCTGTTTATAGGCAAAAACTTTAGTTTTTTGTTCATTCTAAATCAGGATGACCGTCTTTTATTTATTTTGTTTTATTTTCTAATTCCATTTGTTCATTTACTGTTATACGTCTTCCTCGTTATGGACTGAACTCATACTTTGGACAGAGAGAGAGAGAGAGAGAGAGAGAGAGAGAGAGAGAGAGAGAGAGAGAGAGAGAGAGAGAGAGAGAGAGAGAGAGAGAGAGAGAGCAAAAAAGAAAATAAATAATGGTAGGACAGAAAAAACAAAACAATAAAAATATAGCCCAAAAAGAAAGACAGAGAAAACGATAGCTAAAAAGTACAAAAGCAAAAGAAGAGGGAAAAAATAAAGTGAGAAGAGGGGAAAGCGTGGGGAGCGGCGCTGTGTCCTTTGTCGAAATGGGAAGTGGCAAAGACCTGGCTTACCAACAAAAGGGTTAACAAAAATAATAGATTCAGTAACTATGTATTGAGCGTTGAAACAACTGATTTATTGAAGAGAAGATTAGACAACATATTTACGAATAGGGATGAAAGGTTACAAGGGATATATAACTGCCTAGTTTAGTAGGTCTTAGTGTCTCTTATAATCTCCTTCATTCTTATGTTCTTAGGGTCTTATGTCGACTATCTTAAGAATGACGTCATGACGTCGACGTTCTTGAGGCGTTGAACGGCGACAGCGTCTCGTAGGAGGATGGAATCTATGAGATCCGATTCAACGACTGAAGCTGAAATGAGGACATTTTCAGGTCTACTGAGCAGAATGAGAATCTCTACTCGTGTATATATGTGTACACTTGATTCGTTGGCCTTTTCAAAAGGCGGAGTTATTAAGCTTTTTCATGTGTTGGATTCATATGAGTGTGTGTGTGTGTCTGTGTGTGTGTGTGTGTGTGTGTGTGTGTGTGTGTGTGTGTTTGTGCGTGTGTATATACATAAAACCGTCTGTCAAAAGGCGCAACAATAATAAATAAGAAATAAATAGATATACAGATTCAACAAGAACCCACTGTGTTGGATAAGAAGAAATGAAATAGATGATATCCATATATTTCGATCACGGACTGTGATCCTCTTCAGTGGAATACAGAGAAAGAAGAAGGAACATGGATATAAGACATGCCTTTTGCTCCACTACTCTGTATTCCACTGAAGAGGATCACTGTCCGTGATCGAAATATATGGATATCATCTATTTCATTTTTCTTATCCAACACAGTGGGTTCTTGTTGAATTTTACGAATGTGTTACGACATTACTTTGTAGATATACAGATGCATAAGTAACGAAAAGTGTAAGAAAAAAGTTTTAGTGAAAACGGAAGGGAGATTAATTTATTCTATTTCTATTTATTTATTTATCTATTTATTTATTTATCTATTTATTTATTTATCTATTTATTTTATCTAGAGATACGATTCCTTCATCATCCACTCCTCCCACTCCTTCCACTCCCTCTACTCCCTCCGACTCCCAACCTTTTCATTCTCACATTTTTCATCTTTCCCTCTTCTTTCCTTGTCCCCACTGCCTCCTCTTTCACTCCCTTCTCCTTCACAGCTCCTTCCCCCCTCGTCCCTCGACCCCCACTCTCCCCCACCCCCTCCTGCTCTCCCCCACCCCTTCCTTAATCTGTTTCATCTTGACTTACTCCCCACTCCTCCACTCCCCCCCCCACACACATACTTCTCGCCTCCCCTCATCATCAATGAGTTTCAATGTTAGAGAGAGAGAGAGAGAGAGAGAGAGAGAGAGAGAGAGGGGGGGGGGACGGGAGGAGGGGAGGGGGGAGAGCAGGGGTGGTGGGAGTTTGTACACACACTCACGTGCTTGTTTGTGTGCACATTTACACACAAATTGGAATACTCAAAAACATATATACTACGCGTGTATCCATTTGAGTTCGAGTTCAGGGTTGGGGGTAGAGGAGGGGAGGGGGGAGCTTAGAGAAGGAAATAGGAGGTTCATAGGAGGAGATGGGGGGTTTAGAGATGGGAGATAGGGGCTAGAGGGAGGGGTGGGGGGTTAGATATGGGGATGGGGGCTTAGAGGTTGGGATGGGGGCTTAGATGCTGGGATGGGGTGCTTATAGGTAGTGATGGGGGCATAGAAGAGGGGATGGGGGCTTAGAAGATGGTATGGGGGCTTAAGGGTAAGGATGGGAGGCTTAAAGGGGGGAAAGAGCCTCAGAGGATGGGATGGGGAATTTAGAAAAGGAAATAAGGTTATAGAGGAGGGAATGGGGACATTATAGAATGTAATAGGGGACTTAGAAAAGATAGGGGTATAGAATGGGATAGCAGGCTTAGAGGTGGAGATAGAGAGCTGAGAGGGGGGATATGGGGCTTAGAGGGGGGATGGGGGGCTTAGAGATTAGGATAGGGGGCTTAGAGATTGGGATAGGGGGCTTAGAGGAGGGGATAGGGAGCTTAAGGAATCACGAGAAGTGGTCTGAAGTTGGTTTCCTGAGGTTCCGTAACAATGCCCGTCCGGGCACACAAGTTAGACTCGAGAGAAATGGAGGAATTAGCAGGTGTGTGTGGAGGGAAGAGGAAGAGGAGTGGGAGGGAGGGAGAAGAGGAGTGGCTGCGTGGAGGGAGGAGGAAGAGGAGTGTCATTGTGGAGGGAGGAGGGAGAGGAGTGGCTGTGTGGAGGAAGGAGGAAGAGGAGTGGTGGGGGAAGAGGAGGAAGAGGAATGTCTCTCTGGAGGGAGGAAGAAGATGACTGTGTGGAGGGAAGAGGAAGAGGAGTGGAAGGGAGGAGGAAGAGGAGTGGCTGCGTGGAGGGAAGAGGAAGAGGTTTGGAAGGGAGGAGGAATAGGAGTGGGAGGGAGAAGAGGAGGGTGTGTATGGAGGGAGAAGGAAGTCAGAAGGGAGTTGAACGTTCAGTGTGTGTTTTTATTGTCTTGTATGAATGTCTTCACATGATTCTATTGTGTGTGAAACGAGGAGGAAGAGGAATGGGATGGAAGAGGGAGAGGAGTGAGTGTGTTGAGGAAGAGGAAAGATTCTGTGGAGTAAAAATGAAGTCGGTGAAGAATTTCTTTAATATGTATTTTCATTCATTTTTTCATATATTTTAATGTGACTAGACTTTTTAATTAATTTGTTTCTTTATATCTCTCTTCCTTGCTCGACAGATTTTATTCATATGTTTCCATATGATCAGTTTTGTTTTTATTCACCTAATGTGTTTGTTTGGGCAATTTCCTCTTCCTTGCTCGACTAACATTCGTCTTGTTTGTCTACCCACGCCTCTCTTGGTCATATATATGTGTATTGACATATATGTATGCATATATATATATATATATATATATATATATATATATATATGCATGTATATATATATATATATAGGGAGAGAGAGAGAGAGAGAGAGAGAGAGAGAGAGAGAGAGAAATATATAGATTCACACATACGTATGTACACACACACACACACACACACACACACACACACACACACACACACACACACACACACACACACACACACACACACACACACACACATATATATATATATATTATATATATATACATATAATTGTATACATGTATATATGCATATATATATGTATATATATATGTATATATATACATATGTGTATATATGTATGTGTGTGTGTGTGTATGTATATATATATATATATATGATACATATATATACATATGTATATATATATATGTATGTATATATATATATATATATATATATATATATATATATATATATATATATATGACACATAACATCAACGGATGCCAACCTTGTCCAGCTCCCCCCCCGCCCCCCCGACCATATGTTGTGCCGCAAACCTCTCTTAATTCCACCTCACTGGAACCATAAAAGCCTTGATATCTTGTAACCCCTTTGCATAATTGACATGGACCTTTTCCTGTCCTTTTATCTGCCTGAAGATGGTTGTATGTAACAATCGAAAGCTTATTAGGCACCTTACTGCTAAACAAAGAATCCCTCACCCCGGGACAAAATTCCCCTCGACAATATATAAATATATATATATATATATATATATATATATATATATATATATATATATATATGTATATATATATATATATTTATATATATATATTTATCTTCATACACACATGTATAAATATATATATATATATATGTATGTTTATATATATATTTATATATATATATTTATATCTATATGTGTGTGTGTTTGTGTGTATGATATATGATAATATAATATGATATACTATAATGTAATATAATATACTATGATATAATATAATATACTATAATATATTATATAATACAAAATAATGTAATGAAATATAATATAGTAGGATATAATATTAATATAATGTATAGTATTTTGAAGGTCCCTTGAGTTCAACGGCCCCAAAATTCCTTGCATAGTTTTGGTTTGAAGAAGGGTTGAGACTTGGGACGGGAGGGAGCGGTTGGGGTGGAGAGGGATGTCCGGGCTCGCCAATCGTGAAGGGGAATTCTGGGATGAGAAGAAGAGAGAGGAGAGGAGGAGGAGGAGGAAAGGAAGAACGAATAAAATAAGGCAAGAAGTGCAAGGAAGAGGAAGAGGAGTAAGAGGAGGAGAGAGAGGAGGAGGGGATGTAAATGGTAGAAAGAAGAACACAGTAAGATAAGGTAAAGAACATTAACAAGAGAGAAGAACGTAGGAAGAGGAGGAGGAAGAGTAAGGAAGTGATAAGACGAGGAAGAGAAAGAGTGTGAAAAAATAAGGCAAAGAAGGGAAAGAAGAAGGGAGAGGAAAGGAAGAGGAGGAAGAGGAAGAGGAAGGAAGGGGTAAAAAGAGAAAGAGTAAGATTGTGAAAAATAAGGCAGAGAAGGAAAAGAGGAAGGGAGAAGAAAGTAATAAGAGGAAGAGGAGGAGGAAGAGGAAGGAAAGGAAAATATGACATTGGTAAAGACTGAAAAACGAAAAAAAAAATGGAGATGTGGATGAGGTATAGACGAAGGCGAAGACAAAGGTGGAAGATATGAAGAGGAGGAGGAAGAGAGGAGGAGGAGGAAAAGGAAGAGAGAAGGAGAAAGCCGATGGCTATAAGTCTTGATATAGTAGTAGTGATGATAGGTTGCGTGTGTGTGTGTGTGTGTGTGTGTGTGTGTGTGTGTGTGTGTGTGTGTGTGTATCATTCATTGGCCTTTCATATTCTGAAAATATTTTTGTTGAATCAGATTTACATTAAATACAGTACTACTTCAATCTTTATAACTGAAAATTAGAATTTTGAAAATTTCCAGCAATGAGCATCAGAAATTTTTTCGTTCCAGAGGGATTTTCTCCTTCGGGGATTATATGAGTGGAGGATTTTTTCTTAGGTGGATTTTTCTCTTCGGTGGATATTTTCCTTTAGGGGATTATTTCCTGCCACCTTGTGTTCTTCCCTTACGTCCAGAGGGGTACTTTTCCTCTTGACGAAGCTGTCGCCAGGAGATTTTATTGAATTCCGTGGGATTCTATCGATAGCGAAAGGTTTCTTGCTAGATTAGCGCCTTCCGTACCGTGTGTCAATTGTATTCGGGTTGATGTTGTAGACAGATGATTTGGTCCTTGTCGCCAATTGATTTGATACTCGTCGGCAGATGATTTGATCCTTGTCGCCATATGATTTGATCCATTTCTGTTTTTTTTTTTTTTTTTTTTTTTTTTTTCACCTGTAGTCTTTGCGTTGTCGCCAGGTGTTTTTTTTTTTTTTTTTTTTTTTTTTTTTTTTTTTTTTTTTTTTTGCACCTGTATTCTTTTCGTTGTCGCCAGATTTTTTTTTTTTTTTTTTTTCTTTTTTTTTCACCTGTAGTCTTATCGGCGTTGTCGCCAGATGGTATGATCCATTTCTGTGGTTTATGCTTGTCCTCCGTTGAGTAGAAACAGATCCTAACCTCAGAAACAACCCGATCAAACCTTGCTTAAGTTACATTAGAGAATATTTTTATTAACCTATCACCACAGCTCCCAATCCCAATCTCCTTCTCCTGTGTTCTGGGAGGAAGATGGGGAAGGGGAGAGATAGAAGGAGGAGGAGGAGGAGGGGATGAAAAAGAGGAGGAGGAGGAGGAGGAAGAGGGGTGGAAGAGAGGAGAAGAAGAAGGAGGAGGAGGAGGAGAAGGCAAAGGGAATGGAGGATGGGAAGGAGGAGGGGATGGAGGAGATGTAACAGAGGAAGAGAAAGAGATGGAGGAGGAGGAAGAGGAATAGGCCGACGACTAGAGTGTTGATGTGTTGTAGTGTATATTGATTTATGCACAAAGGCTCAAGCTAAAACTCTCTCTCTCTCTCTCTCTCTCTCTCTCTCTCTCTCTCTCTCTCTCTCTATTTCTCTCTCTCTCTCTCTCTCTATATATATATATATATATATATATGCATAGATATATGCATATATGTGTATAATATATATATATAAACATATATATATACATATATATACATATATATGTATATATATATATATATATATACATAT
>NC_134809.1:28430540-28440540 GCF_046742065.1 Oratosquilla oratoria | reverse complement strand
CAGAGGGATCTTGGTAAATTGCCTCAGGAAGAGGAAGGAAGGAAGTGGAGGAAGAGAGGAAAGCTGGGGGACGTAGGAGGAGGAGGAGGGGGGGAGGAGGAGCAGGAGGAGGACGATGAGCAGGGAAGGAAGTGAAGGAAGGAACAGAGAGGAAGAGAAGAGGGAGGAAGAAGAGAAATGGGAAAGGAATGGAGGAGAAGGAGGAGCTGAGAGGAAGAACGGAGAAGAGAGGAGGAGGAGGAGGAGGAGGAGGAGAAAGCAAGTATAGCGATGAAGAAAAGAGGGAGGAGGAGGAAGAGAAAAAGGAAGGAATGGAGAGAGAGAAAAGAAGAAGGAGGAGGAGGAGGAACGAACGTAGAGGAAGAGAAATGGGGGAAAGAATGGAGGGGAAGGAGGAGGAGGAGGAGGAGAGAGGAGGGGAAGGAGGAAGAGAGAGGAAGGACGTTAATAGAGGATAGAGAAGATTATGAAGGGTTAGGGAGTGGAGGGAAATTAAGTGTAAACACAGGAGAAATCCAAATATTGTAATTAATATTGAGAAAGAATAGGGAGGTGAAGGGGAGAGAAAGATTGGAGAGTTAGGGAGAGGTAGAGAGAGATAAAGAGAGATACAGATAGAGAGATAGATAGAGATGAGAGAGAGAGAGAGAGAGTATTGGAGAGAAATTGAGAGTAAGAGAGATGCAGTGAATTAGTACTAGAGTGTGGGAAGAATAGAAAAAGAGAGAAAGAGAGGAGAGATAGAAAGAGAGAAATGAGGGAAGAAGAGAGAGAATTAGAGATGAATGAATAGAGGAGAAATGTAGTTAATGGAAGAAAGAGAATTAAAAAAAAACCAGTGGAATGAAGAGTAGAAGAGGAGAAAGAGAGAGAGAGAGATGAGGATGAAAGAGAGGGTGAAGTGGTCTGCATCGGTGGAACGTTTCCCCCAACAGGCAAAACGTTTCCAAACGCTTCCGGGGTTTTAAAACGTGTCCAGCTTGGAAAACGTTTCTAAGCGTTTCCAGCGAGTAAGATGTCTCTAAACGTTTTCAGGGATTTTTGAAAAATTTCCAGCGAGCATATGCCTTTTAAACGTTTTCATGAAACTTATAAACGTTTCCCACTACTTTAAAAACGTTTCTAAAAAGGACCTTAAAAACATTTCCCCCTTCTCGGC
Source organism: Oratosquilla oratoria (assembly GCF_046742065.1). NCBI lineage: Eukaryota > Metazoa > Arthropoda > Malacostraca > Stomatopoda > Squillidae > Oratosquilla > Oratosquilla oratoria. Next base: position 28,439,381 of record NC_134809.1, on the reverse strand, counting down.
ACTCGAACGTTGAATTCTAAGGACCATCATTATCAGCCGGGACGTGGTACAGTTGTGGGCAAAAGTTGAAGTGCAAATTACTTTGTTGGCACCTTCAATCCGGTGGCATAAACGCCTCCCCCTCTCCCCTCTCCCCCTATCCCCCTCTCCCCCACTCCCACTCTCCCCCTTCCTCCACTGTCCTCTTCTGACTCCCCCCCCTTGCCCTCTCCTCTCCCCTCCCTCCTTCACTCTCTCAGCACCTCCTCTCACACTCCAAAACCTCTCCACCTCCTTCTCTCCCTCCCTCCCTCTCTCCCTCCCCCTTTTCTCCCCTCCCTCCCTCTTCCCTCCCTTACTCTCACCATTACCCTCCCTCCCTCCCTCCCTTCCCCTCCGAACTGGTTTACAGGTCGGTTTAAAACTCGTTTAACTTCGTTGTGACCGATTTAAAAAAAATGTCGGCGCTCGTCAATTCTATCGGTCTGGCTGCAAATTAGTTCGAATGACAAGTGGAGGAAGCTTTCCTGTATTTTCGGCGTGAGAGTGTGAGTCACGGTGAGATTCTTTGGCGTGAGAATGAGAGTTAGAGTGACACTCTTTGGAGAGTCATAGTGAGATTTATCGGTTGTGAGAGTGAGTCTTAGTGATATTTTTCGGTGTGAGAGTGAGAATCACAGTGATATTTTTGGCGTGAGAGTAAGTCAAAGTGATCATTCTTGGCATGAGGGTGATTTTTTGGCGTGAGAGTGAGCGAAGGCTTTTTTTTGCGCCGTGAGTGTTATTTTTTCGGCGTGAGAGTGAGTGAATGCTTATTTGCGGCGTGAGAGTGAAATTTTTCGGACTTGAGAGTTAGTGAAAAATTTCGGCGTGAGAGTGAGTGAGGTTTTTTGGATCGAGACTAATAGACACAGTGGGATTTTTTGCATGAGAGAGTCACATTTTTTATGTGAGAATTTTCAACGAAAGAGTAAAGATTTTGGGCGTAAGAATGTGTGAGAATGACTGGTGTGATTGTGAGTATTTTCGGCGTGGTGGTCAGTGATTTTTTTCGGCGTGAGAGTTAGTGAGATTTTTTGGTTTGAGAGTAAGAATTTTTGGCTTGTAACAGTATTTTCGTCATTTCAGTTTTGAATATCTTTTGGCATGAGAATTAGTTTTCCGGCGTGAGTGAGAGTGAGACTAAGAGTGAATATTTTCAATGTGAGAGTGGCAATGGGTGAGAGTGAGAATATCGTGAGAGGGAGAATAACTATATGTGTAGACGATTTATATTTTATTTCTGTGTGTGTGTATGTGTGCATGTGCGTTCGTGTGTGTGTGTATACTTGTTTGACCGATCTACGAATAATGATGTGACTTTACACTACACACCCATTCCATTACTCAAGGAAGACAGTAACGGCTTGCGGTTGAATAGAGCTTTGATACCGTAAGCAGGACACAATCTTGGGTCTGTGGTGTGATTGCCCTCGACGCTAAACACGTGTGAGTGTGTGTGTGTGTGTGTATGTGTGTGTGTGTGTGTGTGTGTGTGTGTGTGTGTGTGTGTGTGTGTGTGTGTGTGTGTGTGTGTGTGTGTGTGTGTGTGTGTGTGTTGTGACAGACAAATCTGTATATACACATATTGATGTACAAACTTGTTAATATTTATATTGTCCAATAATAATCCAGACACACACGCACGTACGCACGCACGCACGCACGTACACACGCACACACACACACACACACACACACACACACACACACACACACACACACACACACACACACACACACACACACACACACACACACACACACACACACACACACACACACACACACACACACACACACACGCACGCACACAGTCACAAATTTACACAGATACACGCACAGTCATACTTTTCAAAATAGCAAAAACTATTTCATTTATTTGTTTATTGATATATTTATCTATATAATTATTCAATTACTTATTCATTTATTTATTTATTTATTTATTTATTTAAATATTGATTTTGCTCAAGGGGAGCGCTTTCATATACAACTGTACATAACCGCAGACAACTCCTTTTTCGTAGATTGAAACGCTGGTGAATTAAAATCAAAGATAATCTCCTTTCAGACGAGATGCATGAGTAGAAGATTAGATAAGGTAGATACGTCATATCACCAGTTAGCTAACTATTCTCCCGGTTAACCGTATTGAAAAAAATAATAAGTAATACATTAATGGCTGAGGCTGAACACTACTCTTTCAATTCGGTGACACCCTATTCAGAGCGAGGTAAAAAGAAAAAAAAAATGAGAGCTTAATATCTTTTTGACGTTAATGTCCCGCATCTGAATGGAATCGTCTGAAGTTAGCCAGAATCAAATATTTAAAGAAATACCACAGGGTCAAAACGTCCCCGCTGATGCCAGCTTCGTGTTAGCAAGGGTAAGATATTTTGACAAAGGCATTAAGAGGAAGAGGGGAGGGAAGAGGAGGAAGAGAGGAAGAGGAGAGGGAGGAGGAGAGGTAAGACGAAGGGGAGGAGTGGGAGGGAAGGAAGGAGGAGGGGAGGGAGGAGGATGTGGAGAGAGAAGAGGAGGAGGGGGAGGAGAGGGAATGGAGGAAAAGGGAGGAGGGGTAGGAAGAGGAGGTAAGAGTAGTGGGAGGAGGAGGGGAGGGAGTAAGAGGAGTGGGAGGAGGAGGGGAGGGGTTGTAAAATGATGGGAGGAGGGGGGAGAGGGAGGGGGAAGGGGAGGTGGAGGGGGAGGATGCCAGACATTCCTTTGAAACCATTTTCTTTCCAACAGGGTTTTTCAATGATGTTGACAAATGCAACACATTTTATTTTATTTCATTTTAATTTATTCTTATTTATTTTCCTAATATTTCCTATATGACAATAGTAACAATAATAATGATAAAGATAATGGTAATGATAACAATAATAATGATAATAATAATGATAAATTATTATCACAAAATCTTCACACAGAAAGGATGACGTATCTCATACTCAACATAACTTTTCGAAAAGTTAGTTGATATCGCGAGGCTGCTGGGCAATTCATTTTGAGTTTTAATGAACAAAACTTATCTCAAAATTCTGTGAAAAAAAAAGACAAAATCAAGTACTTTCAGATATGGAATATAGAAGTTTTGTAATGAAATTTTGTAGTTTCCTGTAAACTACCACCACGTCTGTAACTTAAGAAATTAATAATCATTCGTAAATACTCAAAAACGATAGATACTCAAATAATGTGATCTTTTATTATTTTTATTTATCTTTATTTATTTATTTATTTATTTTTTACCTTATACTTCCATTGTAAGGTGGAAAAGCCCTTGGTATATGTATATACCTGTATATATATATATATATATATATATATATATATATATATATATATATATATATATATATATATATATATATATATATATATATATATATATATATACATTGAACCTTTCCGCAAGATGTATTGTGTTTTTATTATTATTATTATTATTTTGTTTTTTATAATAACCAGTCTTCCTATCCTTGGGAGAGGGATAGTGGGAGTTCAAAGGGCAATTATACTATCAATATTATTATTATGTTTAAATTATATTTTTTATTTAATTATCTATTTTGTTTTATTTTTTACTTAGTTCTATTTTACTGTATTGTTTTATTGTATTTATTTGTTATATATTTTTTTCTCTTTTTTACTTTTAATTGTATTATGTCTTTTGTTTGATTTCTTTGCTTAATTTTGTATGTTATTGTTTCATTGTATTCTATTTATTATTTTTTTCTTTTTATTTACTTTTTTTCCTTATTATTTTTATTAGTTTTTGTTTTTAATTTATTTTGCTCATTTAATTTATTTCTTTTGTTTTTTATTTGTTTAATTCTTTTTTTAGTTATGTTTTATTCATTTGTTTTATTTATTAATTTTCTTTATTTATTTATATATTGAGAGAAAATTAGTTTCTAATCATAAATGACTACTAGGTATCTCTGGTTCGTAAGGGATTCTCGGAATTGAATAGAGCTTGACGTTAGCCAGAAGCAAATTATACGGTTCGGGACGAGAGCCTTGAGCTAATAGCTGTCAATCACGTGCCCATCACGTGGCCCAATGATGTTGAATGACAATATTTCACAAATATTATCCATTAATTTCACGTCAGAAGAACTTAACTAATATTCAAAAATGGATACATTTCCGAACCCATGTTTGATAATTGCAGAATTTATTTAATAACGCGATTTCAAAATGCGTTCATCATGTCAACTCTTGTTAAGATTTGATGGATTGAATATCCCTATATGATCATTTGTGTATTAAGGTGATTGGGAAAGCACATTAGTTTAAGTCTGTGTTGATTAATTTCCTGTTATCTTATCTAGAGTTTCTTCAAACCATATCCCACTATCAGCCTAGTCAGAAAGATTTTTTCATTTATTTATCATTATTGTCTATTATATTTAGTGACTAAATCACGTATCCACAATATATTTATCTATTAATTGATTTATCTATTTGTTTATTTATTTGTTTGTTTGTTTGTTTATTTGCTTTTCTATTCAGTTGTTCAGTTACTCATTGGTTATATTTGTTTTTATTTTCTATTTTTATGTTCACCTAATTTGATTAACTTTATTCTATTTATGACTACTCGTCATCACCTGAAATTAGCCAGAATGGGATATGTGACAGCCCCTCACCCCCCATCCCCTTAGAAATAAATAAAATCATCTAATATTAACTTACCATCTCGCTCCTACACAGTGGAAAGTGAAAAATCCATGGAAGGGCAAAGCCCTCTCAGTTACAGTAAGCCGGTGGATTTTTTTTTTTTTTTTTTTTTTTTTTAGGCCGACGTTGGGTCGCCTCCTCGCCAGGACTATCGGGAACCAACACAGTCAATGGTCCCATTTTTTAGTAACAAAGCCTTCCACCAGTTACCAACGTGGGTGAAGGTGTCACCCCACTGTCCTTTCTGCCTATAAGTTTGCGTAATTCTCTAGATTTCTTCTTGCAATTGGTTCTTAAGGCCCCTTGCCTTTTTCCTTCTGTAGTTTGAGGGGTGAATGAAAATGAGGGTGTATTTTAAATTTGCTTCTTGGTCTTGGTATGTACACCTCGAGAGTCCCACTCGGAACCCTCTACATTACGTCAAGCCACCTTCGTTCTGACATCACTCTTTCATTCATCCAATAGTCTTTTACTTCTCAAACAAGTGCCACACCTTAAGGGCGTGACTTTTCCTCTCTGCGCCAATAATTTTCTCCTCCTCCACCTTTTTCTCCAATCAGAGAGGCTGTTATACTGTTTCAAACGATACCACCACGTAAGCATTATGTCGCAACGGAAATGGCTTGTACGCTTACAATTTTTGCTTCCTAAGCGATATTACACAGTCACCTCCGTTTAACAACAATATTGCAAAACCCAGGCGACACTCTCCTTCAACCTGCAACTCAGCATTTTGTTATATATACAAGGCGCGAGTCTGACTCAGCTATTCCCTGTCGCCTGTCGGCCGTTGTTTTCATAACAACTGATCTTGGATTAGCATTCGTTCTCCATCTACCTCTCCATCTACCTACTTTTCTACTTTCATCTATACTTCCATCTACCGGCCTCTTACAGAAGGCCACTTACTCCGGCTCTCGAAGCACAATGGGCAAAGGTGACGCATCACAGTGATGTTAAATGTCCCCTGTGGTAAACTGATCTCCTTGTCTTTATCATCCCAACACTCGTAGAGCTAGTTTAAGGAAGATTTTGTTCAGCGGTGGACTCCGAATACCATTTAATAGTTTAGTACTTACAGTACACACACACACACACACACACACACACACACACACACACACACACACACACACACACACACATGTATATATGCATTGACAATTTGACAGCGAAAAAAATACACGGGAGCGACGAGCGATTTCGCTCGGGAAAGTTCCAATATCGCTCTTGCAAATCCAATAGCGGGAGCGATCCCCCACAAAAAAATCGCTCCCGCGGCAAGATTCAACGTTTTTTATGCATTATCCATCATCTGGCAATCCCTGAATCCCATCACCATTGATGAAAGGATCAGAGCAAACACAACTTACCCGTGATCAATCATTGCATTATCAATCGATATCATAAATGCAACGCATCAATCAACTTTAATTTGTTGATGTACGTACGTATGTGTACGCGGTATAGCTGCTAGAGTTCAATGGCTTACCAAGCCTAGCTTCGTATCAGCTACATGCGCGCGTATACTAGTACATGTTGACTAGACTCTACACGACTATCGTGCTACATAATGTCGCTAGTTGCGAATTGCATGGTACCTGTATGCAGGGAAGTTCATTGGTTGCATGCAGCTAGCTGCCCAATCAACTACATGTACTACATGTACAATGCACCATACCCAATACCACATCACCGCATGCATACGTACACTGTACATATGCAAACTCGCTCGAGGCCTAGGAGGGAAACTGGGAAATCCCATTTATAACCTCGTTCGCGTATTTATGAGAAAACAAAATAGAATCAAATGTTTGGTTAGTAATTGAAAGTAAATAAATTTAAGTATAAATATGAACATTTGATAATTATATATACATGGCTCTGGAAGTATGAAAAATGGCTCTGGTAATTATAAAAATGGCTCTGGTGAAATTGAAAAAAAATATATGAAAAATGGCTCTGGAAAATAAAAAAGTATTTTTTTTCCCCTGCAATTTGATAAATAGCTACACCTACGGTATTCAAACCTTGGGCAATGCGACACCTTAACACATATGCTTTATTTGTATAAATGCATTTATATTGCTCCCACACGTCTCCCACTTACGTGACCAAACGTGGGCGTGGCTCGACAAGCCCGGAGGGATGCCTTCAACCTTTGGTAACCAGAGATTCTCTCCAAGATTACCTGGTGACCTTTCGGCCTCCTCCACGCGTGGTGGTGGAGGGGGTGGGGGTGGGGGTGGGGAAGGGCCGGAGGTCATGGACAGAGATGACCGAAGAAACGTGTCAGAAAAATGACACGACTGCTATTATATTTGACGTCAGGAGTTTTGTTTGATACCAGTGTTGAAGTAGGTGTGGTTTTGTAAATGTAATTGAATGTATATTTCATTGAATGAAACCACACATACGTGTATGTATATATATATATAAATATATATATATATATATATATATATATATATATTTTTTTTTTTTTTTGCAGAAACCACCGGGAAATTGAAAAAACAGATACCGAACGTTTTCGTCTATTTAGACATTTTCAAAGGTACCAACACAGACGAAAACGTTCGGTATCTGTTTTTTCAATTTCCCGGTGGTTTCTGCAAAAATAGTTTATCACGTGTGTTTTGTGATTTCTTTGCATATATATATATATATATATATATATATATATGTATGTATATATATATATATATGTATATATATATATATATATATATATATATATATATAACTGGTGGGAAATGTAGTAACACATTTGTAAATCACAACTAACACCACAGTCAGACGAAAGAAAGAGTTGAGTAAGCGAAACTATATATTTCGATTGCTAACTGCAATCCTTTTCAAAGTCCACTAGTTATTTGTCTAAATTTCCTCCCAAAGAGAAGGTAAATTTAATTCATAATTACCCTAATATCATTAATAAAAAAGTTGTTAATGTTCACCAGGTGCTTACTTCCTTCCATGTAAAGATTGTAGCCTTTCATACATAGGTTAGACGGGGAGAGACCTAAGGACAAGATTGAATGAAAACAAGAGGTCGATCAAGTATGGCCAAGAAAGTTCAACCGTGTTTCAACACGTAAATAAATTTAATCACCAGATGGACTGGGATAAATCCGACCTTATCAGGCTGTGGGTTCAGAAGAAAAATGGTGGAATCCACTTTAATTTAATATTTTCCACGATGAATATTTCCAAGGGTCAATGGACCCCAGATATAATATTAGGATTATTCATATATATATATATATATATATATATATATATATATATATATGTATACATATATATATATGTATATATATATATATACGTATATATACATATGCAAATATATATATATATATATATATGTATTTATATATGTATATATATATATATATACAGTATATATAGTATATATATATATATATATATATATATATATATATGTGTGTGTGTGTGTGTGTGTGTGTATGTGTGTGTGTGTGTGTGTGTGTGTGTGTGTGTGTGTGTGTGTGTGTGTAAATCTTCATGATCTTAGTTCACGTGTTAGATTCGTGATCAACAGCTATTACCCTCCCGGATGAGAACTCAAGGTTTATATATGCCCGATCTATTGTAATGCTGTGACTTTACACACACGCACACATACGCACGCAACTCCCTGCCCACGAGAGTTGAAGTGCCGGCTCTCAGCGCAGTGTGTGTGTGTGTGTGTGTGTGTGTGTGTGTGTGTGTGTGTGTGTGTGTGTGTGTGTGTGTGTGTGTGTGCGCTTGTGTATTATTGAAACCTTGGTAAATGATTAAAATGTTGATATTTAACCAATGCGATAGGGAATAAACAAATCTTGATTAAAAGCTCTTTGTATTAGGTACTTTGATATACTCGTAGGCTTACCCAGATCTTCTATCCTCAGGGGAGATTAAAGTGCTGAATGTAATATATATATATGTATATATATATATATATATATATATATATATATATATATATATATGTATATATATATATTCAGTATATATACATATAGCTATTAAGTTTTCCACCATAAAGGAATCACTTGTGACCATATTCCATAGTGATATTATCAACTCTGTGAAATATTGACTATATTATTATTTTTTTTAAGCTAA
>NC_134809.1:28400540-28410540 GCF_046742065.1 Oratosquilla oratoria | reverse complement strand
GAGCTAGGAGGGCATTAGAATTTATTGCTAGGACGATTAAAAAAAAACAGATGTTCTTATCAAACTTTATCTGGCGTTAGTTAGACCCACCCTTGACTATGTGGTACAGCTTTGATCTCCTTCCTATAGAATGGGTATTAATTCACTGGAATCACTACAGAGGAGAATCACCAAAATGATACAAGGACTCAAAATTTTACCTTATGAAGTCAAAGCTTAGGCACTTTAATTTACAATCTCTGGAAAGACGTAGAGGGCGGGGCTATCTAATAGAGGTATTCAAATGGGTCAAGGATTTTAAAAAATGTGATGCACTCAGGGTCATTATATTAGAACAACGGTGCAGGATTCGCAGTAATTGATCTAAATTTGACAAATTTAGATGTAGTAAGGATATAGGCAAGAACTGATTTGCAAGTGGTTAACGAATGAAATAGATTTAGTAACCTTGTAGTGAGCGCTGAAACTATTGGTTGTTTTGAGAGATGATTTGATGACTTTATGGTTGGGGATGACAGGTGGTAATGGACTGTTTAGTGTAGGCCTTACGGTCTCTTGCAATTTCCTCCATTCTTATGTTCTTTTTCGTCTTCTTTTTTTTTCTTACTTGCATTAATTTTTTGTTTCTATCTTTTACTTCTTTTCCCTCTTCTTCTTCTTCATCTTCTTTCTTTCTTTTCTTCTTTTTCTTTTTTCTACTTCTTTTTCTTCTTCTACTACTTCTTCTTATTCTTATTCTTCTTATTCTTCTTCTTCTTCTTCTACTTCTTCTTCTTTCTTCTTCTTCTTTTTCTTCTTCTTCTACTTCTTCTTTCTTCTTCTTCTTCTTTTTCTTCTTCTTCTTCTTCTTCTTCTTCTTCTTCTTCTGTTTTTTTCTTTTTCTTCTTTTTCTCCTTCTCCTTCATCATCTTTTTTGTCCATCTTCTCCCCCTCTCCTTCTCCTTTCTTATCTGATTCTTTTTCTTCTCCTTCTTCTTATTCCTCTTCCTCTTCCTCTTCCTTTTGTTCTTCTTTTCCCTCTTTTTCTTGTTGTTGTTGTTGTTTTTCCTTTTCTTCTTCTTCTTCTTCTTCTTCGTCTTCTTCTTCTTCTTCTTCTTCTGCTTCTTGCTTTATTGTCTTCCTCTTCTTCTTCTTTACCTTTTTCATTTTCGTCCTCTCCTTCTATGACCTGAAAGAAAATTGTCCAAGACAACATTTACCTTTTTTTTCGATTTTAATCAGATTCGCTGGCGCGTCCTCTCCCTTGTTCGGACCAGGAGACCCTCAGTTAATATGACAGCGATCGCCTGAATTTGCTCTCTCTCTCTCTCTCTCTCTCTCTCTCTCTCTCTCTCTCTCTCTCTCTCTCTCTCTCTCTCTCTCTCTCTCTCTCTCCAATTCTCTTTGCAACAGCTAACCTGTGTTCTCATTGTCATTGGAATCGAAGCTCATTCAATGTGCAAATGGAAGAATACGATTTTGCCGAAACAAAGTCGCCTCAATCCTATATAGAAGAGTTCACTCCTTTATTGGAGAGTTGAATCCTTTATAGAAAAGTTGAATGAAGTTCAACTCTTTTATTACTAGGGGGTTGAGGGAGGGGGGCATGGAGGCGTGCACTTTACTTACCATTTTTTTACCAGCACTTCTGTCCTTTGGAAACAATATATTTTTTACAAAATGTATAATATGGATAAACCATTGCATATTTGGTGTAAGATGTAACACGCAATACGTAATAAATAACGTACATTACATAAACATATATATATATATATATATATATATATATATATATATATATATATATATATATATGTGTGTGTGTGTGTGTGTGTGTGTGTGTGTGTGTGTGTGTGTGTGTATGTGTGTGTGTGTGTGTGTGTGTGTGTGTGTGTGTGTGTGTGTGTGTGTGTGTGTGTGTGTGTGTGTGTGTGTGTGTGTGTGTGTGTGTGCTGGAAAAAGTAAAAAACACTGGACTCAGAAACAGGTAATTCAATCCCGACGTTTCGAACCCTGTCCGGAGATCGTCCTCAGGGGTTACAATGGAGAGGGTGTTAGAGCCTCCTTTGTATACACAAAAGAGCAATACAATGTGATGTACTAGGGGAGATGACCTTCCGGGCAGCTCTCGTTCTCCTGTCACAGTTGCTCAAGTGTCCAAATGCCTGGTGGGGTTTTGTCCTGATGTAGGTTTGGCAGACAAGTCACACTCCCGTACCTTGTCATAATCCCTCCTAGCTTCTCTTCTACTGTCGAGTGTGTTCTGCTCACCCTTTCTCTTGCCTCTCTGAAAATGGGGTTAAGTGTGATGGATTTGCTGATGCTGTTTTCATCAATACCCCACGCTTCCTAAAACAGCCTGCTACCCTTCTTTTTGTTTTTGTACAAAACTTTTTTTTTTCCAACATGGTTCCCGGGCTCTAAAATTTTTCGTGCACACACACACACACACACACACACACACACACACACACACACACACACACACACACACACACACACACACACACACACACACACACACACACACACACACACACACACACACACACGTGTGTGTGTGTGTGTGTGTGTGTGTGTGTGTGTGTGTGTGTGTGTGTGTGTGTGTGTGCGTGCGTGTGTGTATGTATATATGTACTGTACATATATTGTGTATGTACAGAAATGCGATTATGTGTGCTAAATCAGAATTTTCCCTGAAACATGATCTTTCAGTCAGATTGCGTCAGATTACGTCAAAGTTAAGACGTTTTCGGTTATTTGCTTTTTTGTGATAATATGGAGATATTTTATTTACCATATCTATCGTGGGTTTAAATCTAATTTGATACATAGAAACGTATAAATGGATTGATAGATGTATGGACGAATGGTTGAAATGGATTAATATCAAGAGAAACAAACAATTCGCTTCAGACATTCTTCCAAAATAATTTTAATATTTTCTAAATATTTCTTCCTTGTATCATTGTGTACATAATATTAACTATATGACGCTAAATTACATTGAATTATACAAACCATTTACTCTTTCCCTCCTTCCCTTCTTTCCTCCTTTCCTCCTCCTATTCTTCCCTCCTTTCCTCTTCCTTTCCTTCCCTCCTCCCCTCCTCAACTCCTTCCCTCCTTCTCTTCTTTCTTCCTTTCCTCCTCCCCTCATTTCGTCCTGTCCTCCTCCCTTACTTTCCTAACTCCTTCACTCTTTTCCTCTCCCCCTTTTCCTCCCCCCCTCGCTTCCTCCTTCCCTCCTTCCCTCCTTCCCCCCTCCCCTCCTTCCCACCTCCCCTCCTTCCCACCTCCCCTCCTTCCCTCCTCCCTTTCTTCACTTCTTCCCTTCCTCCCTCCATTACTCCCTCCATCATTCCCTCTCTCCTTCCCTACCTTGCTCCCTCCTTTCTTTCCCTCCTTTCCTTCCCTCCTTTTCCTCCTTTCTTCCTCACTACCCCTCTCTCCTTCCCTCTTCCCTCCTTTCTTCCTTCCCTCTTTCCCTCCTTTCTTGCCTTACCCCCTCCTTTCCTCCTTGCCTTCCACTCTCCTTACCTCCTTCCCTCCCTCTCTTCCACCTTCCCTCTCTCTTTCCCTCTTTCCCTCCCTTGATTCACCTTCCCTCCCTCCTTCCCTCCTTACCTCCCTCCATCAGTCCCTCCTTAATTTCCCTCCCTCCCTCCTTTCTTCCTTCTATTCCTCCATCTTTTCCTCCTCCCATTCCTCCTTCTCCCCTTTCCTTCCTTACCTCCTTCCCTCCTTCCCACCTTCCCTCCTTCCCTACCTCCATTTATCACTCCCTTCCTCATTTCCATCCCTCCTTCCGACCCTCCCTTCACACTTTTTTCTCCTCTCCTTACCTCCCTCCCTCCCCTACATCCCTCCATTACCTCCTTCTCTCCTTTCCTCCCTCTCTCCCTCATTCCCTTCCTCCCCTCCCTCATTCCTTCTTTCCTTTCCTCCCTCCATCCTTCTCTTCCTCCTGTCCTTACCTTTCTCCCATCCCTCCTTCCCCCTCCTTCCCTCCCTCCCATCCTTTCTTCCCTCTCCTTCCCTACTTTCCTCCCTCCCTTCCCTCCCTCCTTCCTTCCCTCCCCCTGCCATCCCTCCTTCCCCTTTCTTTCCTTCATCTCTCCTTCTCCCCCTTTCTCCTCTCTCCTTTCTTCCCTTCCCCATCCTTCCTTCCCTCGTTGTCATCTCTCCCTCACCCTGACCTTTCCTTCCTTCCCTATCTCCCATCCCTACTGTCCCTCCCATCCTTACTATCCCTCCCATCCCTCCCATCACCTCCCATCCCTACTATCCCTCCCATCCCCCAATCCTTACTATCCCTCCCATCGCTCCCATCCTTACTATCCCTCCCATCCCACCCATTCCGACTATCCCTCCCCTCCCTACTATCCCTCCCAACACTCCCATCCCTACTATCCCTCCCATCCCTTCCGATCCCTTTCACCCCTATTATCCCTACTATCCCTCCCATCCCTCCCATCCCTACTATCCCTCCCATCCCTCCCATTCCGACTATCCCTCCCCTCCCTACTATCCCTCCCAACCCTCCCATCCCTACTATCCCTCCAATCCCTTCCGATCCCTTTCATCCCTATTATCCCTTCTATCCCTTCCATCCCTCCCATCCCTACTATACCTCCCATCCCTCCCATACCTCCCATCCCTACTCTCCCTCCCATCCCTCCCATCCCGACTATCCTTTCCCTCCCTACTATCCCTCCTAACCTTCCCATCCTTACTATCCCTCCCATCCCTTCCCATCTCTCCCATCCCTACTATCCCTCCCATCCCTACTATCCCTCCCATCCCTACTATCCCACACTAAAGTAGCTCGGGCAAGCTCATGACCGCCCAGCTGATTAACATATCGGAAATTCCTTCGTGGAAGAAAAAAAAAAAAGAGAGAAAAAAAAATAACGAAATATATATGAGACATTCTTTAAAAAAAAATGGAGAAAAAATGGATTTTAAAAAGTGTAGTAATTAATTACCATGAATTATCGTTTTCGTGTAGTTTGCAAATGTTTTTGTCCTTTTTTTAAAATGGATCACAGCTCGGGAATTTTAAAACTGAAATTAATGAAATTATATTAAAGGTATTTTTAGCTGAATAAAATCGTTTAGCTCTATACACATAAAAACATATACTAAAGAAATATCTAGTGATTTGTCAATCAATTAATTTGATTAAGATAAGATTGAATAGTTAATTAAAACATCTAGTTTAGAAATGTAACGACAACCTTAATCTCCTGGAATTATTAGTATAACATTTGATAAAAAAAATCTGAATTAATTATTTTTAATCATGATTAGAATATCATACATATATGAATACAAAGAATAAACAATGTATATTGTAAACATTTTATTATACATACTACAGCCTTAATCACCTCCCCCACCACCCAGTAGGTCTGGGTAAATACAAAGAGTTTACACCAGGAGGCTCTGAGTAGCTGCGGCCGAAGCCGTCACCTCTGCCCAATGTACATGCGCTTTGGGGACTGTTGCGGCTACTAACAGCCACTGCTGGGAACCGAAGAGGTGTGCGGGAATCGAACTCACAAGAGAATGCGAGAACAGCACGCTACCGATTACGGCACCAAAATGGGGCGATTGATAATAACCGGGTGTAGTAAGAGACAACACATTAGGAGACACTTCATAGTAAAAGTTAGTGGAGGAAGATAAACTGATAAAGATATATAGAAGGATAGAGAGAGAGGGAGAGAGAGAGAGAGAGAGAGAGAGAGAGAGAGAGAGAGAGAGAGAGAGAGAGAGAGAGAGAGAGAGAGAGAGAGAGGGAGAGAGAGAGAGAGAGAAGTATAAGGAGAGGTACCCACTACTTCAGGAGGTGCTGATTAGTTGTTATGTTGCCTTGTTTTGCAGTTCTGGGATTGTTGGGGCGGAGGGAGGGAACAGGTAACTAACAGTTCTGCTCCTGGGAATCCGAGATATATGTACAGGCGGACAATTAGAAATACAGACAGAAAGACAGACATAACTAGAGAGTGAGAGAGATAGCGAGTGCTAGAGAGAGAGAGAGAGAGAGAGAGAGAGAGAGAGAGAGAGAGAGAGAGAGAGAGAGGGGGGAGTAAAATAGGTAGACATTTAGAATGTAGAAATGAAAAGAGGCAGACAAAAGAGACTGAAGGCTAAAGAGAAAGAGAGATGTACACCCAAACTGTCAGATAGACCGTTACAAACAGGTAGAATGAGCATGTGTGTGTGTGTGTGTGTGTGTGTGTGTGTGTGTGTGTGTGTGTGTGTGTGTGTGTGTGTGTGTGTGTGTTTGCGTGTGCACAGACCTCGGGTCACGTGTATTTTTTTTTTTTTTTTTTTTTTTTTTTTTTTTTTTTTTTTTTTTGAAAGAGAAGACGTGTGGTCTCGAATGCTACATCGGCTGGAAAACGGGAACACTTCTCACTTATTCTTTTGAAAATTAGTTTCAATTCATTAACATATCTGGCGCGCGGGGCAGGTTGGCCAATTTCTTTTCCAAAGTGTAAAAGAGAAGTTGCTAATTATGCGCATTTGTTCTTCTTCTTCTTCTTCTTCCTTCTTTTTTCTCTTCTCCCTCTTCTTCTTCTTCTTCTTCTTCTTCTTCTTCTTCTTCTTCTTCTTCTTCTTCTTCTTCTTCTTCTTTTTCTTCTTCTTCTTCTTCCTTCTTTTTCTCTTCTCCTTCTCCTTCTCTTTCTTCTTCTTCTTCTTCTTCTTCTTCTTCTTCTCCTTCTTCTTTTTCTTCTTCTTCTTCTTTTTCTCCTTCTTTTTCTTCTTCTTCTTCTTCTTCTTCTTCTTCTTCCTTCTTTTTCTCTTCTCCTTCTCTTTCTTCTTCTTCTTCTTCTTCTTCTTCTCCTTCTTCTTTTTCTTCTTCTTCTTTTTGTTGTTGTTGTTGTTGTTCTTCTTCTTCTTCTTTTTCTTCTTCTTCTTTTTCTTCTTCTTCTTTTTCTTCTTCTTCTTTTTCTTCTTCTTCTTTTTCTTCTTCTTCTTTTTCTTCTTCTTCTTCTTCTTCTTCATCTTCTTTTTCTTCACAATCGCTATCGAGATTGTCACAGAGATGACTGACAATGCACAGTACCAATCTGTACGATTACTATTATTATTGTGATTTATTAATTGATTTATTCATTCATTTATTTGTTTATCTGTTTATTCATTGATGTTTTGGTATTTGAATAAAACAACATATTTTCCCCACCCTCCATTCCTTCTTCTTTCTTTTTTGTTTTCTCCTCATCATTATATATTCCTCTTCCTCTTCCTCCTGCTCCTGCTCCTCTTCCTCTTCCTCTTCCTCCTGCTCCTGCTCCTGCTCCTCTTCCTCTTCCTCTTCCTCCTGCTCCTGCTCCTCTTCCTCATCCGCCTTATTCACACTTTCCTCCTCTTTCTCACCCTACTCCTCCTCCTCCTTCTCCTCCTCCTCGTCCTCCTCACCCTCTACCTCCTCACACTCCTCCTCCTTACACTCCTCCTCGCCCTCCTCCTCTTTACCCTCCTTTTCTTCCTCTTCACCCTCTTCCTCCTCCTCCTCCTCCTCCTCTTCCTCCTCCTCACCCTGCTCCTCCTCCTCATCCTCCTCCTTCTCACTCTCCTCCTCTTCCTCACCCTCCTCCTTTTCCTCACCCTCCTCCTTTTCCTCACCCTCCTCCTCCTCCTCACCCTCTTTCTCCGTCTCACCCTCCTCCTCTTCCTTACCCTCCTCCTCCTCACCCTCTTTCTCCTCCTTACCCTCCTCCTCCTAAGTCCTCTTCACCCTCTTACTCCTCCTTACACCCCTCATCCTCCGTCCTCTTCACACCTCCCTCCTCCTCCTCCTGCTCTTCTCCTCCTTCGTCCTCTTCACACCTCGCTCCTCCTCCTCCTGTTCTCCTCCTCCTCTTTCTCATCCTCCGAACCGTCTTCCTCTTCCTCCTCCTCTTTCTCCTTCTCCTCTCTCTTCACACCTCCATCCAGCCTTCTTTCCCCTCCATTTCCTCTTCACATACTCCTCCTCCTCCTCCACCAGCCCCCTCCCCTCACCCTTCCTTCTCATTGGCTTCACCGCCTGAATACCCAATCAGGACATTTCTGACCGACGTGAGAATGAGTTATTCCCATCTGCTGAAGACACTTGAAGTGCTTCCCAATGGTCCTCTCGCCCTGACATCAAACCCCTTACTCCTCCTCCCCCTCTTCCTCCCCCTCCTCCTCCTCCTCCTCCTCCTCCTCCTCCTCCTCCTCCTCCTCCTCCTCCTTCTCCTCCTACACCTTCTCCTTTATCATCCTCCTCCTTCTACTCCTACTCCTACTCGTTCTACTATTCGTGCTCATATTCTTCTTCGTCTTCATCCTCACCATCCTCTTTACCCTCCTCCTATTACTACTACTACTGTAATATATGTGAGTGTGAGTGTGCGAGTGTGTGTATGCGTGTGTGTGCGTGTGTGTGTGTGTGTGTGTGTGTGTCGTAAACTAAGAGTAAGAACTCCGAAGCTCCCCCGACCCGGAACCTCGCAGAAGAAGATTCCCCTCCCCCCTCGTGGGTCATGTAGTCCGGGAAAACAATTTTCAAGTGAAAAACAAAAATGTTTTACTTCTTAACGAATATCGTTATTCCTGAAGTTCATCTTGAACCAGTTTCTTCTGAAACGTCACCTGAAGTGAAATTTAATTGCCGTGTGTCAGCCAGAAGGAACTATGCAATGTATCCCAGGGACCTGAGAAGTCAGGAATATTCTCAGTGTTTACTTAACACAGTGTTCTTATGCTTTTCTGTTCCTCTCCCTCTCATCCCTGTGTCTTACATCTACCTATATTCATCAACAGGATGGACCATTAATTTATATATCATACACAGGTGCTAACTACAAGAAAATAGATAAATGAATACATAGATATACAAATATATTCTCATAGATAGAACACACCAGCTGTAGTCTGTTAGCGGGAGAGAATATTCGCGGCAAGATGTAGCGCCCAGGAATTATGCGTAAACGAAAGTGCCATCGAAATAAAAAAGTGTGAGTGTCGTTAAAAGTGTGCCAAATAGTGTGAAGATATAGATAGATATATGTCTCGTATCATATATATATGTATTATATGTATTAGGTAATCCTTGTGCAGAAGGGACAGACACACGCATACGCGCGCGCGCGCCCCAAGCACCAGTCCATAAACGTCCCTCGACCACCACCAAAGTGGTCCGCCAACGCATCGAAATGTCGAACTATGGGAGTGAGTACATAAGTGATGAAGAGACTCATGAGGACATCATATGTGAGGGCACTCCTCCGGAGAGACCTCGGAGGAGGCGGTCCTTCCATGAGGACTTTGTCACCGACTCCCCTGGGGGAGGGTCCTCGCACCATCACTCCAGGTCGTCCCTCAGGTCGCGTCGTCAGGAGGGATGGAGTTTCCATTCTCTCTACAATCGTCTCATGAGGTCTTTTCACAGGGCTTGGAAAGAAGTCCGTTTCAGAGGTAAGTCTTCAGGAGGTCAATGCTCCTTGGGGTGAAAACTTAGATGCATAACTAGACTCTAGATCAGTGTTTCTCAACCTTTTTCTTCCCCCCCCCCACTTTTGATGAATTCCCAACATTTGTGTGGCTCCCCTTCTTTTTTGCCCAAATCCCACCCTGTAATATATATATATATATATATATATATATATATATATATATATATATATATATATATATATATATATATATATATATATGTATATATATATATTTAATAAATAAATAATAATGATAATTTTAGTAATAATGATAATTACAACTATAATAACAATAATAGCAATAATAATAATAATACCATGTAGATGGAAAGAAACCCTTTGCTTTAATACAAAGTTGGTAATTATACTTATGATTGATTTGATAGATTTTTGTTATATGCTTAACTTGTATTCAGGTTTCTCACACTATGGAGAAATGTATAATTCGTAACAGCAGGACATGCCCTAAGGTTGAGAATCAGTGGTGTAGATATACCTAAGGATCAAAATAGGATTCTTTGTGGAGTAAAGGATATGCA
>NC_134809.1:28378040-28380540 GCF_046742065.1 Oratosquilla oratoria | reverse complement strand
GTGGTGTTGGAGGGTGACGGAGAAGTATGTGGAGGGGGATAGGGAGTTGGGGAGAGGGTGGAGGGAATGAGAGGTAAGGACAGGGTGAGGTAATGGGGAGTGGGGGTAAGGTGGGAGAGGGTGAGGTAATGGGGAGTGGGGGTAAGGTGGGGGAGTGGGGGAATTGGGGAGGGAATTGAGAGTGGGGGAGAGGGTGGGGGGAATGAGGGGTGGTGGGGGAATGGGGAGTTTAGGAGAGGGTGGGGGAATGGGGAGTGGGGGAAATGGGAAGTTTGAGAGGTGGTGGGGGAATGGAGAGTTTAGGAGAGGGTGAGGGAATAGGGAGTGGGGGAGAGGGTGGGGCAATGGGGAGTGGGGGAGAGGGTGGGGGAGTGGGGAGTGGGGGAGATGGTGAGGGGGATGGAGTACTTGGAAACAGAAATCCTTCCATATCAGTCGCCAAGTATAAATTTCCTTATTTATTTAATTTATCTGATGTCATTTATTCATTTATTCATCATTCTACTTGATTTATTTATTTATTCATTATCTGTCTATTAATTTTTCATGTGTTCCTTTTGGTCATACAACTTTTATCCTGTCTACTGGTCTGTCTGTGTGTCTTTCTGTCCAGTTACTCATTCCTCAGACTACCCGTCTACCAGTCTGTCAGCTCATCTGTCCTAGACAGAAGTGCTGGTTATCTCCGAAGAATTAAACTACTCTGTCTGTCTGTCTGTCTGTCTGTCTGTCTGCTTATATGATTATGTCTATATGTCTGTCTGCCTGATCATATGATCATGTCTTTCCGTCCATTTGTCTGTCTGTCTATTTTTCTGTTCATACGCTCAATCATCCGTCCATGTCACTCAACAATTCGTCTGTCATGCTGTCTATCTGTCAGTCTTATCTCGCTGCCTGATTTCCCGCCATCCATTTCATTCTCCAGCCGTTCTTTCTGTCATCACGTCAGCCGGCTTGTCAGCTCGTTTGTCAGTCAGTCGAGGTAAGTGACTGACAAAGTAAGAAGAGCCCTTTATCTGTCAGTATTTTCATTTCATTTTATTTTGTTTTATTCTATTATATATATATATATATATATATATATATATACATATATATATATATATATATATATATACAGTATGTATATATATATATATATATATATATATATATATATATATATATGTATACATATTTAAGGATACCTTTATGGCGGGAGAAGGCTTAAGAGAGAGAGAGAGAGAGAGAGAGAGAGAGAGAGAGAGAGAGAGAGAGAGAGAAGGTAAGAGAGACCATGGATGTAAGGAAAAGTATATCTTCCCATGCTATAAAATATAATATTTTCAAGTATATACGCATATGTAAATGTACATTTGCTAACTCATGCACGGAAGTATATGCACAACAAGTACCAACACGCCCCTCTCTCTCTCTCTCTCTCTCTCTCTCTCTCTCTCTCTCTCTCTCTCTCTCTCTCTCTCTCTCTCTCTCTCTCTCTCTCTCTCTCTCTCTCTCTCTCTCTCTCTCTCTCTCTCTCTCTCTCTCTCTCTCTCTCTCTCTCTCTCTCTCTCTCTCTCTCTCTCTCTCTCTCTCTCTCTCTCTCTCTCTCTCTCTCCATATAAAAACATTTCACTTTTTATACGCACTCAACAAGTTTTAGGTTAAATGTATTACACGAGCATTTTTTCCCCATGAGGAAGTATAAGAAAACTATTTCTGTTTCGTGAAACACAAATTCAATCAACTTCACGCTTGTGCACTCACCAGTCGTTAGTCCTTTTCGTCAGGAAAAATGTACACAAAATACAAATGCAAAATTAGAAAATACGAAAACGAGAAATACAACATACAAAAAGTTACAAAGAGAAAGGCGACAGGAGACCTTTTGGTCCCTAGCGAGGATAGATGAAGAAAACGAATAGATAGATAAGTAAATGAATAAATAAATAAACGAGAAAAGAATATAACAATAAATTGAATAAATGAAAAAATAAAAACCTTAATCGAAATTGAAGCTATGAAAAGATAAATAGATGAAAACATATGTAAAACATGAAATATATAAATTAAAAAAAAACATTAAATAAAAATAAAAATTAACCAATAATAAATAAACAAACAAATCTTAGCATGTCTCCATAATCAGACACAGCAGACCCGAGCCAAGCGAGACCTCAAAACCATTCATCAAATCAAGTTATCTGGCGCTATTAGGCAACTCACCCTCTCGGGCATAATTAGCAATGGTTCCCATCATCAAAGTCATCTAAGGACCCTAGAGTCTAGAGCCAAGATGACTGAGAGATCCGATCTCGCATCGGCAAACTGTCCATATAGATGATAGCGACTAACCTTTTTAATACGCTAACCAGCTTCATTATTTCTATTCTCAGTTACAAAGGATTACAAAGGCGAAGCATGCCGACAGGAGACCTTTTGGTCCATATCTAGGTCGAATGAAAAAAAATCATAATAATGATAAACAAATGAATAAATAAAAATTATAATAATGTAA
>NC_134809.1:28363040-28370540 GCF_046742065.1 Oratosquilla oratoria | reverse complement strand
CCTCCTTTTCTTCCTTTTCACCCTCCTCCTTTTCTTCCTTTTCTTTCTCATCTTCGTTTTCGTCCTCCCTTCTTCTTGTTCCTCCTCTTCCTCCTCCTCGTCCTCCTTTCCTTCTTCTTCCTCTTTCGCCTCGCCTCCTCTATTTCCTTCTCTTGCCCTCCTCCTCGTCTTTGTTCCCCTTTTCTTCTTACTCATTTACTCCTCCTCCTCCTGATCTTACTCATTTTACTCGTTCTCCTTCTCTTCTTCTACTCCTCTTCCTTTTGCTTTCTCTATTCCTCCTCCTCCTCTGTTTCCTCCTCCTCCTTTTCCTCCTCTTCCTACTGCTTTATCTCCTCCTCCGCTTCCTTCTTCCTCACATATCCTCCTCCTCCCCCCTCTCTTCCTCCCTCTCCTTTTCCTTCTGCAACCCTTCCTTCTCACTTCTCCTACCTCCTCCTCCTCCTCATTCTCCTCCTCATTCCTCCTTCTTCATCCTCCTCCTCCTCACTTCTTATCTCCCCTTCCTTTCCCCCCTTTCTTTCTTATCCTCCTCTTACTCACTCCTCCTCCTCCTCCTCCTTCCTCCTTTTTCTTCCTCCTCCTCCTTCTCTTCCTCCCCCTCCTCGTCTTCCTCCTCCTTCTATTCCCCCTCACTCCTCACTCTCTTACTTCCTCCTCCTCCTCCTGCTCCTCCTTCCTCGATCTTACAGCTGTTGGAGATAGAAAGGCGTAGCAGAGCCACCATTTTGTTTCCCACGCTCTCGGTTCTAAGAACAAACGGTGGATAGATATGGCTTTTCAGTAGTCATAGGAATTAAAAACTAATATATATATATATATATATATGTATATATATATATATATATATGTATATATATATATATATATATATGTATATATATATATATATATATGTGTGTGTGTATAATGAAATAGATTTATAATTATAATGTGATGTGAGGTAATAATTACATCGTGTAACACATTTTTTGTTCCTGTGTCCTAAGTGTCATTTCCTGGTTTGCTCATGAGGACTTTGATATTTCGAAATTTTCCTATTTTTCAAGATTTTTTTTTAATCTATCAGTTCATATAATTAAACCAACAGATTATATATTTATTATATGACACAAGTTTATCAAAAACAGGCGAGTAGAAACAAATGAGTTATATATGAGGAACTTAAACACGTCAGAAATGACTGGATTTTCTGTATTTGCGGTTGAAGTCCAGGTCTCCCTCTCACACCAGCCTCCAGATGTAGTCCCTCTTCATTTTCTCATTGTAGTGGTCCTGGTACCTCAGCTCTATCTCCTTCCCATCTTGGTGGAATCGCTCGCCTTCTTCTTCTGAGTGAAGGCCTATATTGTCCTTGAATTTGTCATGGTGAGCGTCCAGCATATGAAGTTTAGGGGACATTCTCCATCCCCCATGGCGCCAAAAGCCTTTTCCAGATCCTTTAATAGCTGCTGGTAGTTTTCAGCTCTGTAGTTACCCAGGAAGCCCTTGAAAACTGGTACGAAACAGTTCCATGTTCTCTCAATCCTACTGAGCTTATTGGAGAAATCGGTAGACTCAAGCACCTTCTTTATCTGAGGTCCAACAAAAACCCCACCTTTGATTTTGGCCTCAGATAACTTGGGGAAGAACTCAAGAAAGTATTTAAAAGCGACTGATTCCTGGTTGAGAGCCTTTACGAACTGCTTCGTCAACCCTAACTTAATGAGGAAGTACAAGTGACGAGGCAGAGAAGTCGGCACGAGCCTTTCTCATGCTTTGACACTCTTAGGGATGGCCTCTGCTTCTGTCATGATGTGCCAAGGCTATTTAATGTTATTGGGGTGCCGTTTGTGCCCAAGGAGTGGTGGCTCTTCATTGACAGCTCTACCACAAGTTTGATGGTTGTCCTCCTCCACAATGGAAACATGTTTCCGTCGCTGCCCCTAGTCTATTCATTCTGCCTGAAGGAAGACTATTACAGTGTGAAAGTCTTCCTGGAAGCTCTGCAATACAACCAGTACAATTGAAAAATCATTGGAGGCTTTAAGATGGTGGCTTTCTTGGTCTCCAGGGAGGCTTTATCAAATCCCAAGGCTTCCTCTGCCTTTGGGACAGCAATGCCACCTCTGACCACCACAACAGGAAGATTCGGGAGCAGCGAACAGAATTTGTAGTTGGGAATCCGGAACGTCATGTGGGAGCCACTGGTCGATCCCAGGATTGTGCTCATGCAGCCACCATCTTAAAGTCTCCAATGATTTTCCAATTGTACTGGTTGTATTGCAGTGCTTCCAAGAAGACTTTCACACTGTAGTACTATTGTTCCTCCAGGCAGATTGAATGGTGTAGGGGAAGCGTCGGGAACTTGTTTCCATTGTGGAGGATGACTGCCTTCAAACTTGTAGAAGATCTGTCAATGAAGAGCCACAACTCCTTGGGCACAAATGGCACCCCAATAACATTAAATAGTCCAGGCACATCATGACAGAGGCAGAGGCCATCCCTAAAATCGTAAAAGCATGAGAAAGGCTCGTGCCGACTTCTCTGACTTGTCACTTGTACCTCGTTCTTGGTCAAGTCCCACTGCTTTATCCTGGAAATGAATAACTTTGCATTGGACTTGGTCAGACCCATATCACTGAGCAAGTCATTTACTTATTTTTTAGTTGGGAAGTGAGGAACTTTCTCTGGTACCGCAGGCAGGTGAGCCAATTCCTCAGCATCCATCTCCTTCTCTTCATCAAAATACTTGTCTTGGACATCACCTGGAACAGGTGGCATTGGCATGGGATGATTGGAGCAGTGATGAATTGGAGCAATTGATGATGGGATATCTAGGTAATGCACAGCAGAAGCATTTTTCCCTTTCCGTCGCTTGCTAACATCCACCATGCAAAAAAAAAAAAAAAAAAAAAAAAAAAAAAAAAAAAAAAAAAAAAAAAAAAAAAAAAAAAAAAAAAAAAAAAAAAAAAAAAAAAAAAAAAAAAAAAAAAAAAAAATTGTAGAGCGGTCTGTTGGCTCTAGCCAGACCCGTGGGTTGGAGAATTTCAGGGACCTTTCCTCACCTCGCAGCCACCCTTCCAGCATCTTCTTACAGAGCTCACAACAGTATTGAGGGGCCCAGGGATTGTCTCGGCCTCCAATATGCATCCAGAAGTACTTCTAGTATGCTTCACAAACCTTCACTGACGTTTCCAAAGATATTTTTTTGCCTCTCGTCTTTATGTACTCGCCGCATATATAACAGAAGCGGTCACGTGGGTGCCGGCAGCCACCTGAAGCCATCTGATAATATAGAAATATATGCAATCAGAAACTAAAAGTTGTAAACATGTTAAATGAATATACATGTATAAAATAAGTAGAGTAATTCGGGTTATAGTCATCAATATTTGAAAGAAAAATAGCACTAATTGCACTCGAAGATATGAATTAAATTGCTTTTACGGCAATTCTAAAAATCTCTGGAATTTTTATAAGCCCAAAATTATAACAGCTTAATAGATTTTTTGTTTATTAGAAACCTAAGTAACAAAAATTATTAAGACCCAGAAACAGAGATTGTTTTAATTACATTTTTTTTTTTTTTTTTTTTTTTACATGGTGTTATAATCATTACCTTGTTATCGCGAAGGATTACCTGAAAGCTCATACCTTCTGCACAGGGCATTACGAAATATGGTAATCACGATTATGGTAATGGTAAGAGTGGTAGTAATTGTGGAGGTGGTGACGGCATCAGTAGTGTCAATGGTGGGTATTGTTAAAATACTAAAAACTGGGGATATATATATATATATATATATATATATATATATATATATATATATAAGATATTTTACATATGTGCTACGACATATCTTTGTTGTGGATATATGTATACATATATATATATATATATATATATAAGTATATATGTGTATATCTTTTTTCTTTTTTCTTTTTTAAGAAAAGGAAGAAAGAGGAAGAGATAGGGAGAGGAGTGGAAGTATAGAAAAGGTGAAAGTAATGAACATCAAAAGAATGAATATTAGATGAAATGAAAGGGAAGAAAGTAATACGGGATGACATGAAATAAGATATAATACGATAAAAGGAGAAATAAGAAACATTACAAAGAGAAATGAGAAAGACAGGCACATGAAAGCACATTTTTGTCGTACATATATCTTTTTGAAGGTGACGCAATGCATATATATATATATATATATATATATATATATATATATAATATACATAAATATATATATATATATATATATATATATGTATATGTATACATATATATACATATATCTATATATATATATGTATATGTATATATATTGAATTAACTACAGAGTGACAAAGGGAACTGAAGGTGGAAGAAGTAGACGAGGAATAAAGGGAGAATTCCATTGCCCTAACGTTTCGACCATGTGGGTCGAAACGCTAAGTATTAAAATTCTTCCATTATTCCTTGTCTACTTGCAGTACCTACAGCATCATATATATATATATATACATATATATATATATATATATACATATATATATATACATATATATGTATATATACATACATATATATATATATATATATATATATATATATGTGTGTGTATATATATGTATATACATATATATATATATATATATATATATATATATATATATATTACGTGGGTTCTCTCGTTCTCTCTGACTTTCGATATTATCCAGCTAAAAACCGAATCCTCGAACTGAAGAGAGAAGATCTTCGCGATAACATAAGACCGTTTCTCCGAACGTGTGTTCGGGCTCCATCGATTGACACGTATCTCTCTCTCTCTCTCTCTCTCTCTCTCTCTCTCTCTCTCTCTCTCTCTCTCTCTCTCTCTCTCTCTCTCTCTCTCTCTCTCTCTCTCTCTCTCTCTCTCTCTCTCTCTCTCTCTCTCTCTCTCTCTCTCTCTCTCTCTCTCTCTCTCTCTCTCTCTCTTTGTTCTGTGTGTGCGTATGCGTGTGTTTGTATGTGTGTGTGGTGAAACTATTGCAAGTACTGATAGCAATTTAGATTCAAACTTCTAAAAAGTTTTAGAATAGATACTTGTGTACCTAAAATACCCGATTTCAGCAAAACTCAGTTCATAGGACTACGTCAGGAGCTTCAGCTTACAGATTAGAAGGCAATATTAAGCGAAAGATCTGTAGAATAGATGTGGGAAATATTTTAAAATACGCTTAGTAAGATGATTTATACTTACATCCCATTCAAGGACAGGCGCCCCCAAATCATGCTGGCCCAAAATGGTTTGACAAAGAAACTGAAGAAAAAAATTATTGCTAAAAAGAAACAGACTTACAAGAAATACAAGTGCTCGGGTGCACCTGATAACTATCAAAATTATGGAATAATACAGAGATTTAAAAAAAAAGCAATAAAAAAAACGAAAACGACAATACGAAATGAATATTGCTGATAAATCCAAAGAATTATATAGTTACATTAGAGATAAAAAGGTTATTAGAAATCACACTGGCACATTAATATCTGTTGACGGTCAACTTGAATATTCAAATAAAAGAATGTGTGATATTTTAGATAACTATTTCAGTTCAGTATTCATAAACGAAACACCTCAAAGTGAATTCCAAACTGAAACCTGTGAAAAGTTTAGGGTGAACTTACTATGGCGAATATAACAAAAGAAAAAATTAAAGGATGTATAGGAAAACACAAATTAATAAAATACCGTGGCCTGACGGCTGGCATCTAAGAATCTTAAAGAAAATGAAAAATTATATTGTTATTCCATTAGAAATTATTTTCAAAAAATCCATCATAACCGGAGATGTCCCAAGAGGATGGAAGGTAGGTAATGTTACTCCCATATTCAAAAAAGGTGACAAAAAGAAACCAAATAACTACAGGCCTATAAGCTTGATTTTAGTTGTAGGAATAAATTATGGAAACTATCATCAGAGATCCTATCGAACATCATTTAGAAAGTAACTGTTTGATAAATCATAGCCAGAATGGTTTCAGACGGAAACGTTCTTGCGTGACTAACTTACTCGAATTCTACAACACAGTTATCTCGAATTATGACAAAAGAAACAATATAGATTTAGTATGTCTAGACTTTGCAAAAGCTTTTGATACCGTCTCCCACGAAAGACTACTAACTAAACTAGCTGCACACGGGATAAATGGTAGCCTATTAATTTGTTTGTTGTTATTTGTCTGTTTTTTATTATTATTTGCTTGATTATCATTTATTATTATCTATCTGTCAATTTATTATTATCTACTATTCACCTGTTTGTTTACTGTTTAACTTTACCTATTTATTCATTTGTTTATTTATTTATTTATTTCATTTATTATAATTGATATTTTTATGATTTTTATTTATTTATTTATTCACCATTGTTATATATATCTTTTTGCATCCGACCTAGTTATGAACCAAAAGGTCTCCTGTCGGTATGCTCCTCCAATGCAATCCTTTGTAATCCTTTATAATGTGTGTGTGTGTGTTTGTGCGTGCGTGTATGTGTGCGTGCGCGTGTGTGTGTGTGCGTGCGTGTGTGTGTGTGTGTGTGTGTGTGTGTGTGTGTGTGGACTTTATATACACATACACATATGAATATATGTATACGCACATTAATATCACAAGGTAAAGACCTAAAGGGAGGGTGAGGAGTGATGGTATGGGCATATTGTCAGAATGGATGAAAGTAGATAGCGTTGTAAGATTCACGAATCACTAGGACTCGGAGTAGAAACAAGTAGATCAAGAAGCTATGGTGAGTAGATGAAATATCCTAAGATCACGTGATCAAGATGAGGAGGAGTAGATTAATGATAAATTGGTTGTTATAAGATAAGATTAGATCACTTTATAGAGAGGGATGACAGGTGGGAAGAGACATGGAACTGCCTAGTTTATGCCCTATGGTCTCCTTCATTGTAATGTTCTTTATACCTTTTGAACCCCTGAGATCACGTGATCAGGGTGTTGAGGAGGTAGAGACGTGGGCAGCAGAGAGTGTATAGATTAAAAAAAAAAAAAAAAAGTGTTCTTTAACTGCTCTTCCTCCTCTGCTCCTCTGTCAGTGAGATCCGGAAGGCTCTGCTATTGAGCGGATTAAAAACTAGTGACGAAACAAAAAGTAGGGAACCCGGGGAGAGAGGGGAACTATTGTGGATATACGTATTTAAATACTCTCTATTGGGGTGGGGAAGGCGAGGGACAAGGGATGGGGTAGAGGGAGGGTATGAGACAGAGAAGAGGGGATGGGGGAGAGGGTAGGGGGAGGGGAAAGAGAGAACGGGGAGGGGAGATGGGATGGGAGGGGGTGGGGATGGGGAAGAGGGAGGGGAGAGGGGGTGGGGGAGAAGGAAGAGGGGGAGAGGGGAGAAAAGAGAGGGGAGGGCAGAAAAGGAAGGGGAGGGGAGGGGAAAGGGAAGGGGAGAGGATTGGGGAGAGGGGAAAGGGAGAGGATAGGGGAAAGGAGGGGAAAGGATTGGGAAGAGGATATGGGGAGAAGAAGGGA
>NC_134809.1:28333040-28345540 GCF_046742065.1 Oratosquilla oratoria | reverse complement strand
TCCTCCTCTTCTTCATTCACTGCTTCCTCATCTTCCTTCTCTTTCTTCCCTTCCTCTTCCACCTTCTCCTTCTCTTTTCCCTCTGCTTCCAAACCTTCTTTTTTTACCACTTCCTCTTCCTTCTCCTTCTCTTCCTCTCCCACTGCTTCCGCACCTTTCTCTTTCTCCCCCTCCCCTTCCTCCGCCTCTTCCTCCTCCTCCTCCTCCTTTTTTTTCTTTGTCTCTCTCACTTCTTCAGGATTTCCTCTCTGTACCTGATCTTTACTGACATTTCCCGTGTATCACTACCTCTCTTCCTCCTATTCCCCTCCTCCTCTCCTCCTCCTCCTCTTCCCCTCCTCTCCCTCCTCTCCCTCCTCCACCTACACCACGACAACCCCAACGAAGAAGATTAAGGAAAAGAAAAAGGAGGAACACGAGAGGGGAGGGAGAGGATAGAAAGAGAAAAGAGACTTTGAGGACAGAGAGAGGAAGAAGGGAAGAAAGGAAAAGAGGTGACATAGTATGAGAATAACGGAGAGGGTGAGGAGAGATGGAAAAATGAGAGGAAGGAGGTGGAGGAGGGATAGGGAGAAAGTGAGGAACATGATGATGGTAGACTAGATACAAAAGATGAGAAAGAAGAAAGCAGTGAAGATCTATACATGCATATGTATGTATATGCAAAATATTACATGTATAGGCATGAATATGTATTTACATTTTTACGTATGAAAATATCTACACACACGCATGTGCGCCTGTTATATGCTTACATACATATACACACATATATATATATATATATATATATATATATATATATATATATACATACATATACCAAGGTTTTTCCCCCTTACAAGGGAGGTAGCCAAAAAGGAAAAGGCATAAAATCATTCCCACTCATTCCATCCCTGAATACACTCCACACCCCTCCACACCCCTCCACCCTCCGTCTCATCTTAGCACCTCCTGGATGACGGGTCATCCCTGCACTCTGTCCACTGCTCTGGGTCAGAAGCAGTGTAGCAAGACACAGCACATCCACAGCAAGGCCGCTTCATTGAATCGGCAACCCCCACTCTCCGTCCCCCCATGCATAAAAGAAGAAGACGGGGAGAAATCCCTTCGGGCTGCGTCACATTTTGCTCACACATACTACCTTCCCCCCCCCCCATTCCACCTCATGCATCACAACATCATCCATATACAACCATTCTCCATTCACCCCTGTCTTCTATCCTCTCCCGTCCTTCCTCAACAGACATTCCCCTCTTCCCTAAAGCCCCCTTCACCCCATCCATCCACCTCATCCATATATGTATATATATATATATATATATAAAAATATATATATATTATATATGTATATATACATATGTGTATATATATATGTATATATATATATATAAATTGGTTTACGTCACTGTATATATATATATATATATATATATGTATATATAAATTGGTTTACGTCACTGTAATTTTGTTACGGGTTAGCTGGGTTCGAATCCTCGGCTCGTCCACGTTTCAATTTCCAACGGATGCCTCCTTCGAGCGACTTTCAGTCTCGTTTGCGATGGCATGGAATTAAAAGTGATATGTGGTTGAAAAAAATATTAATTGATCACTGGGAATCATTCAGTGTGCATGTATATGTATATACATATATATATATATATATATATATATTTATATATATGTATACATATATACATATGAATATATACGTATATATATATATATATATATATACATTTTACATATATATATATATATAAATATATATATAAATATATATATATATATATATATATATATATATAAAGAATGAGAGAGACAGGAGTGTCGGGGGAAAGACAGAGGATAACTATTAAGTAAAACGAACGAGAACCGGGCTGAGCTGGGAAGGGGAGAGAACGAACGAAGGCTTAGAACGTAACTAAAAGATAACAGGTGGACGTATACATTCCTTTATCTTTTTTTTTATTATTAAAACCATCTGTGCAATTTCACACGGGTGACTTGGATTTCATGTACATCTTACATCGTACTGTAGACATTGTACAAAATTTATAGTATCTTATTTTATTGGTTAAGGGTTTTTGTTCCAATATAAGAATGGAGGAGATTCCAAAAGACCATAAGGCCTACAGTAGGTACTTCCATGTCCCTTACCCTCTGTCATCCTTATCCATAAAGTTATCTAATCTTCTCTTATGACAATCAGTTGTTTCAGTGCTAACTAAACGGTTTCTGATTGTATTTGTTTGAGTGCAAATTTGGCTCTATTTAATCAAATTGGTTGTTTATGTTGTTCATGTAAGGTGATTAAGCATGTCACGTGACAGCTATTGTTAGCACGATCCTATCAATCAAACAATATGTTACGTAAGAGTCGATCAAGACTCGAATACATGGTCCAACCCCGTGGTGAATCCCTGTTGGACATTTGTGTTGTTAAACCTGGCGAGTATTGACCGTAGATTATTGTAATGCTTCACCATCGCGTTGGACAAGTGATATGTGGTTGAAAGGATTTGTAGCATGGTTTCCTTTTCTGAATACTATGGTAGCTGATTTTTCTACTCTAATTCAATCAACGTATGGGTTTACTTAGCACAGGGGTTGGGTCTAAGTACATGTACTTAGTACTTGTACTTAGTACTTGGACTAAAGTACAGATTTTCATGTACATACATTTGGAGTTTAAAAATTCAGTGGTACATGTACTTGTAGTTAGATCGAAATTACTTGAAAAATACCAATTACATTCAAGTGAAAATAAATATAATGTATCTAATCAAAATATGTACTGTATATAAATTCTAGTGAACTTTGTGATGATGTTCTTGGGTAAATGTATTTATATGCTTATTCAGTGATAAAACTACCGGTTATATTAATAATACAGAAGAAGGACAATTTCTAATTCCCTAATACTTACCTATACATTCTGCATCAAATTAAATATTATTACTGATATGAGATATACATGGATAGTCTTTTGTATGTGCATCATAGGGAATATTACTCAATTTATTCGTAAAGTACATGTTCTTGTTTTGCAATTCTGTGATAAAAACAGTAATGTGCTAAAATAAAAGTAATTTTTTCATTCATTTTCCATTTCGAATCCGTTTTTTAACATTGTACTTATGAATGCGTATTTCCGAAAACTACTATTTTTCGTTCTTTGCAAATCTGTGACGAGATTTTTTTGTATCACATAAAGTACTTACATTTTATTAACATGGCATGTACTTAAACTTGGATTTAAGTATATAACAAAATTCTTGTATTTGCAGTTGTACCTGGAAAATATCTAGGTACTTGGACTTAAGTACAGTCGCCTGTACTTAGACCCAACCCTGGTTAGTAGACATTTAAAATCCCACAGTAATCACGGATTAAAGAGCAGATTTGATTTTTCTTCCTCCTCTTCCCCTCTCCTCCTGCTCACTCTTCTGGGTCTTGTTCCAAGACTAATCTCACATCCCTCCTCCATCTCTCTCCATTTTTCTAACCTACCCTCCCTTCCCTCCAATCCTTTTCCTCTTTTCCCCTCCTTCCAAATGGCCCTGTGTTCCTGTGGAGCCGATCGGACCTGCTCTATTGCCTCCCACCCGAGCGGTATGGCGGGAGTTGGGATGACACCTCATCCGCGAGATGCTAAGATAGAAGGACGACGATTTGGGTGTGGGATGGGTGTTGGATATATGTATGCTTTGATTTGGAGATCCCCTTTGTGAGGGGAAAATGCCTTTTGGTATGTATGCATGTGTGTATGTATGTATGTAAGTATATATGTATATATGAGTGTATGCATGTGTGTATGTATGTAAGTATATAAATATGTATGTATATATGAATGTATGTATGTAAAAGTGTATGTATATAAATTATGTGTCCAGTGGAAGAGGAGGAAAGGAAATATAAGAAAGAGCAGAAGTGGAGGAGGAGAAAAAGGAGGACAAGGGATGGAAGTGAAGGATAAGGAATAAAAGAAAAGGGTTGCAATAAAGCAAAATGAAAAATAGGAGAAGAAAAAGAATAAAAGCAAATTTGATAAACATTTACCAAGTAGAATTAGTAAACATTTTAATAATGATAATTCACTATCATTCTCATTTGGTGTAATTACAGTACTAGAAGAGGAACTTGTGATTATATCAACAAGAGCATAAAAGTAGTTGACAATACTGTTCCCCTCATTATGTACATCCACAGAAGGTATGGGCATGTCATAAAACCCTACTGACGTATTCATTCTTTGTATAAAGATAATTGCGATGAATGAAGGGGAGGAGAAGGAAGTTGGGGAGTGTAGAGACAAGAGACGAGAGGAAAGGGAGAAGAAAGAGAATAAGGAGAGGGAGGAAGGGCAAGGGAAGGAGAAAAGGAGGGAAGGATAATGGAAAATGAAGAAGGGAGGGTTGGAAGGAGGGGGGGAAGAAAGGAGGAGGGGGAAGGGAGACAGAACATGAGAAGGAAAGAGAGATAAGTTGTGGAAATGTAAGAGGGAGATGTACCCTCTCAAGATAGGCATGAAGTTTTCTCAGCTAATGCGGATTGGTTTTAATTAAACTGATTTCAGAAACAAAGTACTTTTTTAAATCTTTCATCCCAAATATGTGTAATAATAATAATAACAATAATATATATATATATATATATATATGTATATATATATATATATATATATATATATATATATATATATATATATATAGTAATCAGAACCAAAGCCGCATTCTAAACTCATTGTTAGAAATCTTAACAAATAATCCTTAAATATTTTAATCCAGGTATGAGTACTCTTTAAGTATTTGACAACACAATATATATATATATATATATATATATATATATATATATATATATATATATATATATATGTATATATATATCAGAACCAAAGCCGTAGCATTCTAAACTCATTGTTTGAAATATTAACAAATATTCCTTAAATATTTTAATCCAGGTATGAGTACTCTTTAAGTATTTGACAACACAATATATATATATATATATATATATATATATATATATATATGTATATATATTTATATATATATATAAATATGTATATATATATATATATATATATATATATATATATATAAATATATATATATAAAGGTTGCTCTGGTGGTGTAATCAGAACCGTGCTGATCTCGCATTTAAATAGTTGTGGGTTCGAGTCCCACACTCCTCACCGATCCCATCCCCAAATGATGGTGTTTCCCTCCGTCCCTTCACTCACATTCCTAAGCTGAACTCAGATATATTTTCTCAAAATTGGGATGGTCTCCATAGGTGGAGGAGGAGTTGGGGAGGATGGAGGAGGAAGGCAAAGTTCAATATCCCGTCATCAGGCCTAGCCTTAGTTAAAAGATGATATACAAAACTACGCTGGATGTTATGTAAAATGTGACGTTCATAGTCGGAGCCTTTTTTAATTAGAAAATTAGAAAATAAAAGTTAAACAACTTCCATAATGCTGTTGTTTAGAAAATTAGAAAATGTGAAATTAAACAGCTGCCATGATACTGTTCTTCATTGTTGTTTTTAATACAACATGTATCAAAGAAAATAATATATATTTTACATACTGCTGTACACACATACTACCTAGAAGCAGGCTGGCTACGTAGTGTACACAAGAGAGAGGAGGGAAAAGACCAACTAGATAATTCATAACCAAAGATCTTAAATCATGATAAAAACAGGACCTAATAATCAAGCAAGTAAACATTCTGTAAAATTCAAGAATTATGTGAGGACGAATATTTAACATGAAACTTACGTTGTACAATAGCGTCTATCCTAACATAACGTAACGTATTCAAGAAAAGTTCGTATATGTTTTTTTGTTTGTTTTTTTATTCTTTAAGAAATTTTGATGATTTGATGTCAGTGAACGTTATCGTCATTCGGTAGATAGATTCCTCTAATTTTCATTTCCTTTTTAATTTATTTATATATTAACTTATTTGACTGGTATAGACTTATTTATGTATGTATATAGACTATTTGGTATAGACTTATTTATGTATGTATATATTTATTTTTTATAAATTTATCTATTTGTATATTTCTTACTTCTCTGCTCTAAATTTATTTATTTATTCGACTATTTATTTTTTATTTGTAGCTGTTTACTATTGATATATTTTTCTTTATTTTTCACTTGTTTGTTTACTTTTTCATTCTAGTGAATTTGTCTATTAATCAAATACTTTATTGATTAATATATGCATATATTTA
Source organism: Oratosquilla oratoria (assembly GCF_046742065.1). Lineage (NCBI taxonomy): Eukaryota > Metazoa > Arthropoda > Malacostraca > Stomatopoda > Squillidae > Oratosquilla > Oratosquilla oratoria. The sequence goes on along the minus strand of NC_134809.1, from coordinate 28,339,288 downwards.
TTTTTGACTGTTAAAACATATTTATCTAATTATTTATTTTGTATCTATTTGTTTGTTTTTAATTTAAGTTTAATTCACATATGTAAAATCTTTAAGTGTACCTTTCTATCGTGAAGAATTCTCATAAAATTTTACTTCTTTTATACTTTCTATCTATATTTCTGAAAATCTTTATTCTCTTATTTTATATTTTGGATGATTTTTCCTTCGTTAGAATTTCAGTAAAACCTCATATTTTACATTTATAGATATCATGTTTCTTTGTCTGTTAGATAAGAATAGTTATTTACATATAATTTGTTTATTTATTTAATTGTGTCCCACTTATCTTATTATATATTCATAAATGCCTACATGTATAATATAAATTCATATACATAAAACAGGAGAGGGGGAAAGTGTGGTGGATGGGAGTACAGTGGATGGAAGTGGGTACATACCTTTGACTTAGCTATCTCCCTTATAAAGGGGAAAAATCTCTTGGAATATAGGATAGAATATATATATACATTTATATATATATATATATATATATATATATATATATGTGTATGTGTATGAGTTTGTGTTTGTTTGTGTGTGTGTGTGTGTGTGTGTGTGTGTGTGTGTGTGTGTGTGTGTGTGTGTGTGTGTGTGTGTGTGTATGTGTGTATCTGTGTATGTGTGTGTGTGTTTATATGTATGTATGTGCTCTGGTATTCTTTTCGAGTTGAAATGAAGACTTGCATGAATATTCATTAACTGGGTCATTCATTTTTAAATTGACACCATTTTGGCATGAGCAGACCTACCGTACCATGACCAGGGTAGTTCAGAAAGTCCATAAACTTGAGATGGAATGTTTGACTCACTGTCATGGTCTTGGATCACATGTTTTACTCGTACCAGACAGCTATTTTACTCCTGGATGAGAGCTCAGAGCTCGTATGCATCCTGATCGTACGCGTGCGGGTGTGTGCATGTGTGTGTGTGTGTGTGTGTGTATGCATGTGTATGTGTGTGTGTGTGTGTGTGTGTGTGTGTGTGTGTGTGTGTGTGTGTGTGTGTGTGTACTCACCTAGTTGTATTTACCTAGTTGTATCAAACAGGAAGGGAGCTATGCTCGTGGTGACTCGTCTTTGTATCTTTCAGCATCAAGTTTATTCTTAAAATCGTGAATAGTATTTGTGTGTGTGTGTGTGTGTGTGTGTGTGTGTGTGTGTGTGTGTGTGTGTGTGTGTGTGTGTGTGTCTTTGTATGTGTGTGTGTGTGTATATGTATGTATGTATGTAAGTATGTATGTATGTATTTATGTATGTATGTATGTATGTACATATATTGTGTTGTGTATTCGTGGTCACGTTTGCGAATATTCATTCCTCTTGACCGTGCAGCAGCAGCAGCAGCGGCGGCGTCCACTCAGACTCACTGGCCTACACCTGCTCCTCTTGTTACTCTCTCTCTCTCTCTCTCTCTCTCTCTCTCTCTCTCTCTCTCTTAAGCTCTGTCTTTCTCCGGAGAGGATCACATTTTCCCATTTTTCTTCGTCAGGTCTCCCATTTTCTTACCCGCCCCTCCTCGTCTCCGCCCCGCCCTACTCTTGTTGTACCTCTCCCCCTCTCTTTCTCTCTCTCTCTCTCTCTCTCTCTCTCTCTCTCTCTCTCTCTCTCTCTCTCTCTCTCTCTCTCTCTCTCTCTCTCTCTCTCTCTCTCTCTCTCTCTCTCTCTCTCTCCTTTCTCTCCTCTTCCTTCTCCATTTCCTCTCACTTGTCCTCCTCCTCCTCCCATCCCTCGTCTTCTTTTTCTTCCTCCTCATCTTCCTCCTCTTCCTCCTCCTTCTCCTCCTCCTCCTCCTCTTATCTATCACAAGCGTAAACTTCCCTTCCCATCCATTTCCTCCACTTTTGCTTCCATTTCTATCCCTTCCCCTCCCTACCTCCACACCTCCATTTCCTGCAACTCCACTTACTCCACTTCTATTTCACATCCTCCACTCATGTCTCACCTTCCACTTCCACCTTGACTTCCTTCTCCACCACCTACTCCACTTCCTCCACCTCCATGTGCTCCACCCTCATTTTCCCTTTCCCTTCCTCCCTCCCTCCTTCCCTCCTTCTCCGTTTACACAATTAGACCTCCCCTGTACCTACTCCACCTCCACCACCTCCATCTTTCCCCTCCGCCTCTATATACTTTCCCCCTTCTCCTCTCCCTCCCTCCCTACCTCCATCTCCGTTTACACAATTACACCTCCACTTCCAACTCCACCTTCACCTCCACCCTTTCCTCCATCTCCACTATTTCTTGAATCTCCAACTCCACCATCTCCTCCACCCCCTCCTCCACCTCCAACCCTCCCCTACCCAGACTCCCCATCACTCCACCTCCCTCCGTACATTACGCCTCATTAGGAACTCCTTGGAGTCTATGTGGACCCAAATTGATTGTTAAGAACCTAATTATACTTATAACGAGCCCGTTTAGGGAGGTTGTTTTGACGGGTGATGGGGGGAGGTGGTGTTGGTGAGTCTTCTGTGTGGGGGAGGAAGGGGGAAGTGGAGTAGGAGGAGTAGGGAGGGGAGGGGATTAGGAAGGACAAGGATGGGGAGTGGAGAAGGATTAAGGTAAGAAAGATGAGAGTGGGAAGTGGGGGAGTAGGGAAGGGGAGGAGGAGGGGGTAGGATGTAAGGATGAGGAGGAAGCAGGGTAGGATATAAGGAGGAGGAGGAGGAAGAGGAGGATAGAGATCAGTAGGTCGAGGAGTAGGGGCAAGCGAAGAAGGAAGAGGGAAGAAGGAAAGAAGGGGAGTAGGAAGGGAGAGGGTTGAGGAGGAGGAAGGAATTTTGAGGGCAAGGGTGGAAAGGAAAAAAGGGAATAAGGGAGAGGGAGATAAAAGTAGGACTGAATAGGAGAAGAGAAAGAGAGGATATAGATATAGAGGGTGAAAGAGGGAGTGGAGTGGAGGTGTGGAGGGACTAGGGATGGGTTGGGAGTGTTTCCTTTTGTAAATAAGGTCTTTTCTATGCTGAATGGAATCTTCTGTTTTGTTAACAGAAGTGATGTAGCCAACACGAAATGATATAAGTATAAGGTATAAGAAATGGTATATAAAAATATATAATTATGTGTACATAAATGGTTAATGTAAAGAGTAAATTTATTATCATCATATTATTTTTATTTTATTTCTATTTATTCTATTTTATTTTATTCTAATTTTCTAATATTAATTGATATGTTATCATTATAACGTTATCTGAATTAAATCGCTTGTCATTCATGTCAATAGACAAGAGTGACCTGACATACTATTTTGTGGATTGGTCAATCTTGAAGCCAAACGTTAAGGAATACATACTCAAATCATATGGTCACGTGATGTGCTCTTCTAACGTACTAACATCAGTCCTAGACAGGTGACCTCATATATCAGGTCATGAAAAAGGTCACTTTGGGTCGTAAACAAAAAATATAAAGACAAAAAACTAAACGAGGTAATTGAAGCTAGGTCAGGTCAGGTGATGAAAAATCATATCACTTTGAGTCATAAACAGAAAGATATAAACACAAAGAGAACTGTAGTCAGGTCAGGTCGGGTCAGGTTAAATAATGAAAGAAAAATCAGGTCACTTAGAGTCGTAAACGAAAGAAATATAAGCACAAAGGACTGACTAAATGAGAGAATTGAAGTTAGGTGAGGTCAGGCAATAAAAAAGATCAGGTCACTTTAGGTCATAAACAGAAAGATATAAACACAAAGGGTTGACTAAACGAGGGAATTGAAGTAGATGGATAGAGGAAAGGAGGAGAAAGGGGTCACTAAATACTTTAACGAAAAAAAAGGGAAGAAGAGAAGGAGGAGGAGAAGCAGGAGGAGGAGTAGGAGGAGGAGGAGGAGGAGGAGGAGGAGGAGGAGGAGGAGGAGGAGGAGGAGGAGGAGGAGGAGGAGGGGGAAGGGGAGAACCAGGAAGAAAGGAAGAGGGAAGACGTTAAGTGGGAGTAAGGGAAGAAGGAGAGAAAGAAGAAGGAGAAGAAGATAAGAAGGGGCCGGGATAGGAAGAGGAGGAGAAGGAGGAGGAGGAGGAGAAGGAAGAGGAGAAGGAGGAGGAGGAGGAGGAGGAGGAAAAAAGCCAGGAAGAAGGAGGGAAGAGAGATGACCGGGAATTAGGGAGAGATTGGGAAGTGGAACGAAGGTGATACTATTTAGGAGGGAACGAGGAGAAAGGGAAGTAAGATTGGTGAGGGGTGAGAGAAATTAAGGGGGTAGGGATAAGGGGGCAGAAGGAGAGATAAAAGGAGGGTCGAAAAAGGTTTGAAGATCCAAAGAGAATGATGAGAATGTTTGTTGAGGGAAATCCTTGGAAAGGATGGTGAGAGGGAATGGAAATGCTACGTCATGTAGGCTAACCACCTTTTGATCGAATGGTAGGGGGGCTGACGTACACATATGTACATGTATGTGTACCGTGTGTATGTGTCTGAAGTGTGTGTATGTGTTAGTGTGAATTTATGTATGTTTGTGTTGTTATGTATGATGTGTGTGTATGTATGTGTTTATGTGTATGTATGTGTTGGTGTGCGTATGTATGTGTTTGTGTGTAGTGTGTGTGATGTGTGTGGATGTGTGAGTGTACATTTGTGTACGTGTATGATTCACCACTGTCCTTCATCATGTGTTGGATTTGTGATCGATAGCTGTTACCATTCCGGATGAGAGCTCAGAGTTTAGTATGAGTTTATGTATGTGTTTGTGTTGGTATGGGTGTGTATCACGTATGTGTATGTATGTGTTTGTGTGTATGTATGTGTTGGTGTGTTTATGTGTTTGTGTGTACTGTGTATGTTGTGTGAGAATGTGTGAGTGTGCATTTATGTATGTGTATGATTCACCACAGTCATTGACCATGTGCTAGATTCGTGATCGAGAGCTGTTACCCTTCCGGATGAGAGCTCAGAGTTTATTGTAATATACAAGATAAGAGCGACACTCAAATTACCCCGCCTTTTTTGTTTCCTCTAGTCAAATAATGCTTTGAATTTACATATTTCGGTTAATTGTACTTTTTTTCTTACTTAATCTATGTAGGCTGTATTTCTTAATAAAACTGCATTTCTTAAAATCCTTCAACTGATTTTATCTATCTATCTGTTCATCTATTTCTTTAGTTTACTTGTATGTTTACTTATATATTTCGTTCTTCTTTTTATATTTTTTCTCCTCATCCCCAGGCTAGAGTAACTTCCTTATCAATTATGCTTACCCTTTTCATTGTTCTTAATGCTGTTGTCATGCATTGTCTTCTTCTCATATTTCTTCTTGCAGACCCCTTTAATGCTCTCCTACATGTTCAAAGTTCAGTCATATATATTTTTTGGTGTTTGTGTGTATTTGTGCGCGTGTGTGTATACGTGTTTGTGTGTGTGTATTTGTTTGTGTGTGTGTGTGTGTGTGTGTGTGTGTGTGTGTGTGTGTGTGTGTGTGTGTGTGTGTGCGCGCAGGCGCGAATGTGTGAAATGCCCTATCAAAAAAATTCTCTAGGTCTAGTCATGCATAGTCCACCCAGCCTTCACTCCTGTAGCACAGTGAATAAAAACTCAACAAATTCAAAATATATTACCTTTCCTTTACTGAATATAATTTGGTTATTTTGCCAAAATATTCCTCGTTGCTGAATATTTGGTCCATCTATCTCTCACGGTCGTGTTCTCTCACATGTTTTAGGCACCACGTCAAGGACAATGGCCTATAATTCAGGCGTTTCTTCGTATCCCGCCTTTGTAATTGTGTCACATTAGCCTTTTTACAGCCTCTCTGCACTTTCACTTCTTCCTGTGAATGTACAATTAGCTCATGACCCTCTTCCACAGTTGTTCTTTACATTCTTTGAATACGAAATTTCAGATCAGAAAATCAGCTTCAGCGATTTCTCGTGTTTTTGTTTGTATCTGCGGTGGGGGCGTTATTGGAAGCGTGTTACTTTCATATTCGCTTATTTGTGAGTTCGAATCCTGCACTCCTCTCCGACTTCCAATAGTGACTGTTTATTTTCCCAACAGTCGACAAAGATGACGGCTTCGGCCGCAGCTACTCGGCTACGCCTGACGTAGGATTTTTACAATCTTCCGCCTCTATTTTATTCTATTTTTATTTATTTTTATTATTTTATTTTATTTTATCTTATTTTATTGTATTTTATTTTATTTTACTTTTTTCTGTTTTACTTTTATGTCACTCGATACTGTTTTTTCTAGTTGTTTCTGCTTTCTCTT
>NC_134809.1:28325540-28328040 GCF_046742065.1 Oratosquilla oratoria | reverse complement strand
ACAGAAAACGGTGCGCAGAAAACGGAGGTGAAGAGCCTACGAGTAGCTTCTGCATCAAGAGAAAAGGGAAATGCGATGTTGTATATACATATATGCATATGCACACACACATACATACATACACACACACACACACACACACACACACACACACACACACACACACACACACAGACAGACACACACACACAGACAGACACACACACACACACACACACACACACACACACACACACACACACACACACACACACACACACACACACACACACACACACACACACACACACACCTCGTGGCGCTGTGGTTAGAGTTCTCGCCTGCCACTACGGCGGTCCGGGTTCGACTCCCGACCAGGGCTGAAATAATTTCAGTATCGCTTCGCTGTGGGGTGTTACTCCAACTCTCATGGGTGGGGAGTTGGGTGTGTGTGTGCGTGTAAGGTCATAGATTGGTCATACGAGCTCTGAGCTTTCGTTCGGGAGGTTAATAACTGTCGATCACGAGTCCAACACGTGATCCAGGTCCATGGTTAATTACACACACACAGATATGCACAGACTTCAGGTCATGAGAATAAATAGATAAATATATAAGTGAATGAATAAATAAATGCATGAATTTATATAAATAAATTATGAAGGATGTCAAGAAATACAGTTTCCTCTATGGATCTTGCAACTCTTGGAATAATTTAGAATTCGTTATGATCCAAAGGAGATCCATCTCCATCTCCATCTCAAACTTAGATGTGATAGATGGAGAAAACAGAGAACGGATCGCACCTGTATGAATCCCTTACTGTATATTACAGTTAGGTAAGTAGACATAGGTATATACACACAGACACATAAACATACACACACATGCGCGCGCGTATGTTGAGTATTTTCTCTTTACTTAATTCAATAAAATGCAAAATATATAACTCCATATCACCAATAAAAAAGTTGTGCAGTGAGGTCTAGTTCATTTGCAGTATGTGTGTATGTATGTATATATATGTATGTATGTATGTTTGTATGTATTATGTATATCTGTGTATGTATATGTGTGTATTTGAAATTATGTATATGCATGAATATATGTATGTACGCATGTATGTATGTATGTATGAATATTTGTATGTATGTATATATAAATGTATGTATATGTATGTGTGTGTGTATGAATATATGCATGTATGCGCATCTGTTTACGTATATGTCTGTGTTTCTGTATATCTAATTTGAAAGTGGTAGAAACAAGTTAGCCAACCGTGTAGTACATGAATGGAATAAACTTCTTTCAGAGGCAGTGCAATATAGCACAATTCGAAGTTTTGAGATTCGTTTGGATAAACACCTAACCAATATGCTCTAGTCACTGTAATTTATTTTAATATATTATATATATTCATTTATTATTATTTATCTATTTTTATCATTTTACTATATATTACTATTATTTGTCTATTTAGTATTTATCCCCATCTATTTCTTTTATTTATTTATCTACTTATTTATATCTCTGTTTATTCATCTATTATATTTATATATATATACATATATATTTTTTTTCACATCTGACCTAGTTATGAACCAAAGTTCTCCTGTCGGTATGCTCTTCCTTTATAATCCTTTGTATGCATACATACATACATACATACATACGTACATACATGCATACATACATACATACATACATACATACATACATACATACATACATACATACACACATACATGGATACATACGTGCATACTCACATACATACATGCATGAGAAATCACATAAACTCGTGATTCTAAATATGCGGAAAAACCACCAAGGAAAAAGAAAAACTGATGACCAAGCGCTTTCGTCATCAGTTTTTCTTTTTCCTTGGTGGATTTTCCGCACATACATACATAGATATATACATACATAATACATACATTCATGCATACATACATACATAAATACATACATACATACATACATACATAACATACATACATGCATACATACATGCATTCCTACATACATACATACATGCATACATACATACGTGCATACATACATACATACAGTATATACATACATACAATACATACATACATACATACATACATACATGCATATATACAACCATAGATACAGGCATACATACATACACGCACATACGTATACATGGATGTGTGTATGTGTTAATTTATCTATGTCTGTGTGTATATGTGTATATATTTTGACCCAAAAGAAGTTGTTTAGAGCGTGACATCTTAGGGAAGGGTTTAAAGAAGTGAGCTCCCTTCATAACACCGTTGCGCAAAGTTTTTCGAAAAGAATCCAAAATTACTCCCGAGCGCCGGATATTGGAAAGTGTCTCGCTCAAAAAAAAAAAGAAGAAAAAAAAAAAAAAAAAAAAAAAAAAAAATTTGGTGCTGGTGGGGTGGTCCTTGAGGATCATGTCCCCTAGTGGCCCCTCAAAGGAGTGACCAAAAGAATCAAGGATTATCATTAATCTTCGTTCCTCGTTTGC
>NC_134809.1:28320540-28323040 GCF_046742065.1 Oratosquilla oratoria | reverse complement strand
CTCCTGACCTCTTTCTACTCGTCTTGATTATCCTCCTCATCTTCCTCTCCTCACAGTTCTCCTCATTCTTCTCTCCTTTCCCCCTTTTCTCTTTAATTCTCATCCTCCTCTCTCTCCTCCTCCTCTTCCCTCTTCCCCTTTAACTTCTCTTCCTCCTTCTCTCTCTCCTCCTTCTCTTCCCTCTTCCCCTTTAACTTCTCTTCCTCCTCCTCTTCTTTCTCTTCCTCCTCCTCTTCTTTCTCTTCCCCTCCTCCTGCTCTTCCTCTTCCCCATCCTGTCTCGTCATTAAACAAACTCCTTAAAGGCGTGAAAATATTTTCAAGAGTTAATCGGGATTAATGTAATCAGGATTAATTCAATCTGGATGAATTTGGTAACAATTAAATCCCCAGAAGTTCCTCTTATGCAGAATAAAATCATCTAGGGACATATTAATCCCAAAGAGTAAGAAAATATTTACTTAAAATATTTTTAAAAATCAAAATATTTTATTAGAATATTTAAGAATATAAAATAGAATATTTTCACCAAACGAGCGTCAAGGATGTCATGAAATGAACTTATAGAAGGTGAACGAATGAGCCAAAAATAATGGTACAAATGAAAAGAATAAAATAAATTAAAATAAAACAAAATAAAATAAAAATGATAATAAAATAACATATAATAGAATAAGATAAAATAAGATTAAATAAGATAAAATTAAAAAGAAAAGAAAAATCCGAATAATTTTTCGTAATGAGCTCCAAAGTCATTTTCTCTGGACAGTTCTACAAATCGCTTAAAAGGAGAAAATTAATCCCCACAGACGACGGGATTGAAGGTTTCATAGCTGAGGTTAACCTCTGCGCTATTAAAAAAAAAAAAAACCACGTCTCCAAATTTGCTGACTCATTGGAATTGCCTGTCACCATGTATAAAACGCAATATATAAAATATATAAGATATATAAGACAAAATATATAAATATATAATATATCAGGTGCAAGATATGACATGAAATATTAAACATAGAATATCACATTTAAGACGTGAATATCAAATTTAATACGTGAATATATGGTATATAAGATGTAAGATGAAATATATGAAATATCAAATATAAGACGTTCGAGATCTTAATATATTTCATATATTATATGAAATATAAGTTATAAGGTATACTATATAGGATGTAAGATATAATACAAATATAGAATATAACATATACAATATGAAATATAAGATAGAAGATAGAATATAGGTATACATGGTACGAAATAGAAGCTAGAAGGATAGAAAATGTCACACATCAATCAATTCGTTGCCCCAGGTCTCTCACGCAGTCATTCCTCTCGAATACAACACATATTTAACACACGAGTATCAGTGAGAGATTTAACAACGTTAATTTCAACTCGTTTGCTTTAGAGAGAGTTTATCTCTCTTGGTCAATTCTAGGTAAATCTCTTGGTAAATCCCTTGGTGACAGCCATGTTTTTTTATTTACTCCTTTTTTTTTTTTTTTTTTTTTACTTATTTACCTGTTTATTTATTTTTAAATTTATTTATTTCTATTTTTACTTTTATTTAATTTTTTTTTTTTCGTGGGAATGGAAAAAGGTCAAAGAATGTAGAAGGTAAATGAACTGTTTCCTGATCATAAGAATACAAAGCATTGCTGAATAATCTCCAGCTCTAGGACAAGTAGAAACAAACCTAACAAACAAAAAAACAAACAATGAAATGAAACGACGAAACGCGTAACACAAAACGGATTTGTAAAGTTCGCTTTCAAGAATTCCTTTGCCAGAAGCTTAGGTATACACACACGTACACACACATACACAAACGCACACACACGTTCACGTATTCGTACTGTTTCCTGTGCGCGTACACACACACACGCGCGTACATTGTCGCACCTATGCGCTCACAATCTCTCTCTCTCTCTCTCTCTCTCTCTCTCTCTCTCTCTCTCTCTCTCTATATATATATATATATATATATATATATATATATATATATATATATATATCCATCTCTCTCTCTCTCCATCTCTCTCTCACTCTCTGTGATTTGATTTTATTAAATTAATTTACAGTTTTATATTTTTTGGTTCCGTGCGCTAGTGGCGTAATCGGTAGCGTGCTGGTTTCGCATTTGCTTCGCAGTTTGTTCGAATCCCGCACTCTTCTCTTATTCTCAGCAGTGACTGAAGTTACCAGTCCCCTGCAATCCTTAAACTGCCAAACAGGGCAAAGGTGAGGGCTTCGGCCACAGCTACACAGCGCCTCTAGGGGTACGCTCCTCACCATATTCTTAAAAAAATCTGCACATGTGAAAAGACATCTGTATATTTTTTGTTGCTTCAAATTACTTTATTCGTTTATTATTTTTCTTTATCTCTGGTTAATTTTCATTCCATTTCACAAAAGAAAAAAATATAAAATGAAATAGAAAAATAAAATAGAAAATTATAAAGAATAATTTGTACGTCTCCAGCGCATGATTGGAAACA
>NC_134809.1:28308040-28315540 GCF_046742065.1 Oratosquilla oratoria | reverse complement strand
ATCTTGGCGAATCCAATTAGATTTCGCGAAAGAATAAGTTCGAAAATGAAAATTGATACTACGGGACACGATTTGTTGAGAAAGATTTTTTTAACGAAATTAGAAATTTATTTCTTTTTCTGTCAAGATTCTATTAATGATTCTATTTTTCTTATCTTTGCGAATCCAATTAGATTTCGCGTAAGAGTAAGTTCGCGAAATGAAAAATGATACTACGAGACACCATTTGTTGAGAAGGATTTTTTTTTATTACGAAATTAGAAATTGGCTTTTTTTTTCTGTCAGTATTCTATTTATGAATCTATTTTTCTCATCCTGGTGAATCCAGTTAGATTTCGCGTAAGAGTAAATTCGCGAAATGAGAAACTGATACTGTGGGACACCATTTGTTGAGAAGGAACTTAAGTTTATTTGTTAATCAATTTATTTGCTTTATCTACTTTTTTATGAAAGTAGAAATTCGTCTCTTTTTCTGTCAATATTTTATTTGATTCTATTTTTCTTATCTTGGGGAATCCAATAGATTTTGCGTAAGAGTAAGTTTGTGAAACGAAAACTGATACTATGAAATACCATTTGCTGCGAATTATTTTTTATTTCATTTTACTTATTAATATTATTATTTTTTTACGAAATTAGAAATTGGTTTCTTTTTTGCTGTCAGGAGTTCTTGCTATTCATTTATTTATATATGTATCTATTTTTTTATTTATTTTTTTTTTGTTTGCTAAATTAACTATGCTCAAATGTAAGTCTTAAACCGGTACTGTTTCCAAACCGTACGATGTTATCTACCCTCCCTTTTCCCCCTCCCCCTCTCCTCCTCCCACTCCTCTCTCCCCGTCTCCCCCCCCCCGTCCCCTAAACTGAATAAAGCCAGCAGGTGTTATTGAAGTGGATTAACCTTAACCTTTGAATCCAAACAATACGATGACGCAATCTAAGGTTGACTGTTGGGGTAACAGGTAAAAACAGTCACTGCTGGAAATCGGAGAGGAGTGTGGGACTCGAACTCACAACTAAGCAAGTGGGAGACCAGTACCCTACAGTTGATACTATCGACGCACACAAATAGAGGAAAAAAAAAGAAATAGAAGAAAAAGGTAATAAAAACGGAGAAGGACAAGAGAAAAGAGACGGGAGAAAAGAGGAAGAAAATGAAGGAGAAGAAGAAGAAAAAAAAGGAGAAGAAGAAAAAGAAGAAGAAGAAGGAAAAGAAAAAGCAAAAGAAGAAGAAGAAGAAGAAGAAGAAGAAATAGAAGAAGTAGAAGATGAAGAAGAAGAAGAAGAAGAAGAAGAAGAAGAAGAAGAAGAAGAAGAAGAGGAAGAAGAAGAAGAAGAAAACGGGACAGGGTGAGAGAAAGGTAGAGAGGGAAAGCGTCTGTTACATGGTGGGTGGACAGGAGAGAAAAAAGAAATATAGCGAGAAAGAAAGAGTAGAATAAGGTAGAGAAATGAGAATAAAATAGAGAAAAAATAAATGGGTAGAGAGAAGGAAGGAGAAAAAGAGAGAGAGAGGAAGAGAGAAAAAGGTTAAGGGAGAGAAATGAAAAAGAAAAAGAGAAAAAATAAATGGGCAGAGAAAAAGCAGAGAAAGAGAAATCATAAACATAGAAAGAGAGAGAGAAAGAGAAGGAGAGAGAGAAAGTGAGCAAGAGAGAGAGAGAGAGAGAGAGAGAAAACGAAAGGATATGAGGGGTAGAGAGAAGAAAAAAGAGAAAAAGGGAGAGAGGCAGAGAAAGAAAGACAGAGGAAAAGAGAGATAGAAATGGAGAAAGAGAGGAAAGGATAGAAAGAAAGAAAGGTATAGAGAAAAAGAAAATGAGAGAGAAATAGAAAGAAAAATAGAGAGGTAGATAGAGAGAAAAAAGGATGGAGAGAAAGATAAAAAGAAAAAGAATACAAGAGAGAGATAGAAAGAGAGAAAGATAGAGATAGAAAGAGAGACATAGATAGAGAGAGGATGAAAACGAAATAGGAAATGATAGAGTAGAAAGAGGTAGAGAAATGAGAAAGAAATAGGGAGGAATTGATTAGGATAGAGGAAGACGGAAAGAAATAATTAGATATAACGTTATTGAACGAGAAAGATATACAGGAGAAAGAGAGAAAAAGAGAGAGAGAGAGAAAGGAAGAGAGAGAGAGAATGGAAGAAAAAAAAGAAAAAAGTATGAAAGAAACAAAAATAAATGATTGGAGAGAGAGAGAGAGAAATTTCAAATGGCTAGAGAAAGGAAATGAAAAAGAAATTTTTTAGAAATAAAATATAAATCTATACAATATATTGTGTGCTAGTGGCCTAATCATAAGCGTAGGCTACGAGTCTCGGATTCACTCAGTTGTAGGTTCGAATCCCGCACTCTTCTCCGATCCCCAGCAGTGACTTTTGTTAGCTCCCCCCCAACAGTCCCTAAAGTGCATAATAGTGCAAAGGTGACGGCTTCGGTCATAACTACTCAGCGCATCCAGGCGTAAGCTCCTCCTTCGTCTCGGAACTCACATGACGGAGGTCTGAAAAAGGTCAAAGGCTCAATAGTGACGACCTTAATCAAAGAAGAACCGAAGAAGGCCAAAGGCTCGGAAGTCACGTGGCCTTCATGAGAGACGAAGGACAGGAGAAGGCCAAAGGCTCGGAAGTCACGTGGCCTTCATGAGAGACGAAGGACAGGAGAAGGTCGGAGACCCTGAAAGCCATCCATCAGCCCCGAAGAAGATAATCGCAAAGGAGTTCGATGGAAAGCGATCAGCTGATTTCGAGTTGATGAAGATGTCTTCTGGAAGAGTCTCCCGTGTCTTCGTTGTCCTTCTCCTCCTCTCTCCTCCTCTTCCTACTCCTCCTGCTACTCCTCTCTCCGCCTATTCCTCCTCCTCCTCCTGCTTCTTATACTCCTCCTCCTTCTGCTCCTTCTACTCCTCTTCCTCTCTCCGCCTACTCCTCCTTCTCCTATTCCTTCTACTCCTCCTCCTCTTTCTCTTCCTCCTCCTTCTCCTCTTATCCCCCCTCGTCTATTTTCCTTCTCCTTCGCCTTCTCCTCCTAGCCCTCCTCCCCCTCTCGTCCTCCTACTCCCCTTCCTAATCCTTCTCTTCCTCCTTCTCTCCCTCCTCCTCCTCCTCCTCTCTCCGCCTACTCCTCCTGCTCCTTCTACTTCTCTTTTTTCTTCTCCTCCTCACCCCTTCTACCCTCTCGTCCTCTCCTCCTCCTCCTCCTCTACACCACTCGCCTCTCCTCTTCCCCATTTCCTTTGCCTCCTTCCCCTCATCCCCCTCTCGCCCTCCTACTCCTTTTCCTATTCCTTTTCTTCCTTCCCCTCTTCCTCCTCCTCCTCCTCTCTCCGCCTACTCCTGCTCCTCCTCCTCCTTGCCCTCCTCCACCCTTTCGTCCTCTCCTCCTTCTCTTCTCCCCCCTCATCTCTCCTCCTCCCCCTTCTCCTTCTCCTCCTCCTTCCTCTCGTCCTCCTACTACTTTTCCTGCTCCTTCTCCACCTTTCCCTCCTCCTCCTTTCACTGCTTACTCCTCCTGCTCCTGCCCCTTCTACTCCTTCTACTCTACCTCCTCCTCCTTGCCCTACTCCAACCTCTCGTCCTCTCCTCCTCTTCCTCCTCCTCCTCCTTTTCCTACTCTCCCCTCTTCGTCTCTTCTTTTCCTCCTTCTCCTCCTCAATCTATCCCCCTGTCGCCTTCCTACTCCTTTTTCTATTCCTTCTCCTCCTCTTCCTCTCTCCGCCTACTCCTCCTGCTCCCACTCCTTCTACTCCTCCCCCTCTTTCTGCTCCACCTCCCCTCCTCCTCCTTTTCCTCCTCTCCCCTTTTTTGTTCCTTCTCCTCCCCCCTTGCCCTCCTACTCCTCTTCCTATTACTTCTCCTCCTTCTCTTCTGCTTCCTCCTCGCCCCCTTCCACCCTCTCGTCCTCTTCTCCTCCTCCTCTCCCCCGTCGTCTCTCCTCTTTTTCCTTCTCGCCTTCCCCCCCTTGCCCTCCTACTCCTGTTTCTACTCCTTCTCTTCCTCCTCCTCTCCCTTCTCCCTTCTCCTCCTCCTCCCTCTCCTCCTCTTCCTCCTCCTCCTACTTCTCCTCCCTCTTCCTTCCCTGCCTCGGACTGTCAACTCAATAATCGGTTTATGAAATATAAAGAACCTTTGTTGTAGTAATGATATTGAGGAACATAATTGTATTTTTTATTTTCTATTGTCTGACTCATACATTTATCTTCCTATTCCTTTTACACAATTAATTTCACTCATCTATTTTTCTATTCACTTAATAATTTAAATTAATTTCACTCGTTTATCTATGTAGTTAATAAATTCATATATCTGACTACATTTATTTACATATTTATCCACTCAATTATCTATCAATTTAATCCATTGATCTATCTACTTATTCGTTTGTTGGTTAATTATTCTGAATACTTGCGTATTTACGTGTTCGTGATTATAATTTCGTTATGAGTTAGAGGGATGAGAGGTAGTAAGTTATGTGTAAAAGTGTAAGTTTTGAGAAAATTTGGTGTTCAACAACCTATTATAATATTTCTTCAAGAGCACTGATGAGGTAACTGGAAGCGTATTGGTCTCGTATTCGCTCAATTCTGGGTTTGAATCCCGCACTCCTCTCCGATTTCCAACAGTGACTGTATGTCACCTACCCCAGCAATTCCCCTAAAGCGCATAATAGGGTAAAGATGACGGCTTCGGTCGTAGCTACTCAGCGCCTCCTGGCGTAGGCTTCTCACCCTCCTAAAGAACACGAAGGAGTTATAGACCCCCAGTAGGTGCTACAAAGGTCTATTCCTTTGTAGACATGCAGCAGCTATACATGTCCTTATAGCCAGATATTAGCGTGATGGACTACCCATTGCTGACAACAAGGGGTACCGAGGTTGGAGAAGGTTAAGACAAATAGGTATATTATATACGGAGACAGAGAATGTCTTGGAGGGGCTTCTGCAGAAATAAATCAAAATGATCAAATATAAATTGAAAACAATATAATACATCAGAGCAAGGTTTACGTGGTAGCCAAGATTGAAAAACGCAAGATTAATATAGAATTCAGTGTTGACAAAATGAAACAGAAAGTAATAGATATCTAAGAACTAATATAGAATACATAGAAGTAGAAGAATGGAATATAAATTGACTCGGCCTTAAGGGATTTTTCCTCGTCTTCTCTATTTTTACATGAGGGGACGAGGAGGTAGGGTCGCCATGTAAAAGAAGTGATGGGGGTAAATCAGCCTCAGCCCTCGGGCCCTGCCATGAAGGTGCTGTGTCTTGCTGCGTTGCTCCTGACCCAGGCAGTGGGCAGGAGACAGGGATGACCTTTCATTCACAATGAGCTAAGAGTAAAGAGAGGCAAAAGGGTGAAGGTCACCATGTAGAAGAATCGGTGGGGGTAAACCAGCTTAGGCTGTCAGGCACAATGACCTAAGAGTAAAAGGACGCAAACGGGTAACGGATGGGAGTGGGTAGGGTGGGGGTGGCCACCTTCCATACAATGGGGACAGCAGCCTATTGGTATATAGAAAAACAGAAGACTGGAGGAAGTAATAGGTCATCATATAAAGACAGCAAGTTAGGATTCGTAGTAATAGGTTTGAATTAGACAAATTTAGGTTTAAGAAGGAAATGGGTAATAACTAGTTTACCAACAAAGTGGTTAGCGACTTAGTAACCATCTGGTAAACACTGACACAATTGGCTGCTTTAAGAGAAGGTTAGATAACTTCATGGATATGGTATGACAGGTAGTGAGGAACATGGAACTGTCTAGTATAGGCTTTATGGTCTCCTGCAGCCTCCTCCATTCGTATGTTCGTATTGAATGAGTGAAGGAGGGGAGGGAAAGGAGGTAGAAGATGCTTTGAGATTCGTGTGGAAGTAAAGAAGGAAGTCAAAGAAAGTAAAGAAAGGAAGATATGAAGTAATAATTGTCCCGATTGTTATGGATGGCACTGAGACTTGGAAGATGAATGCAAGGGAGATGACGTGTAGAGACAGTGGAAATGACTTGCTTGGGGGAAGTGCACGAAGGCAAGATATATAGAATGTAAGGGAAGATTGATTTTCTTTAAGGGGATGGCTGGGGTGCCGATGAGGTTGGGGGAAAGAGAAGAGAGAGTTAACCTGAGATGGTATTGACATGTTATGAGCATGGAAGTAGGTATTCTTAGAAAATGCAGAAATTGGCTGTAATGCGTTTATTTGTTTATTCATTTATCTATATACATGTATACATATATATATATATATATATATATATGTATATATATGTATGTATGTATGTATGTATATATATATGCATATATGTATATAAATATATATATATATATATATTTTTTTTTTTGCAAAATGTAGAAGCAAGAGTTTCACCTTCTAGTTCAAGGGAACAAAAAAGAATTGAACAAAAGCTGAAAAATGGGAAAGTTCTGCACACCCACACGCAACCATTCACCCACGCACGAACTCACGCGCGTACCCACACACATGTATACGGTAAATTATAAAATCTTTCTAGATCCCCCGTACATGTACGATTGCACACATACACACACAAGCAGACACACACACACACACACACACACACACACACACACACACACACACACACACACACACACACACACACACACACACACACACACACACACACACACACACACACACACACACACACACACACACACACACACACACACACACACACACACACACACACATTTATATTCACAAACGGACACACCACGCGCACGTATATATATTCGCACAGACGCACACACACACGTACACACACCAACACACGCTTGCATATATATATATATATATATACATATATATATATATATATATATATATATATGTATGTATATATATATATATATATGTATGTATATATATATATATATATATATATATATATATGTGTGTGTGTGTGTGTGTGTTGTGTGTGTGTGTGTGTGTGTGTGTGTGTGTGTGTGTGTGTGTGTACTGTATACTGAATATATGTATATATACATATATATATATATACATATATATATATATATATATATATATATATACTGTATATATATATATATATATATATATATATATATATATATATATATATATATATAAATATATTGAATAAAATATTGACATATTTTAAATGATGGTGGAGAAAGAGATGAGGAAATAGTAGGAGAATTTAACGCTGACGTTTCGACCTCACAGTGTCTTTATCATGGCTAACAACATTTGATCACAATCGGACAAAATATACCCACTGCCTTCATCTCTCGGGGCCCCCATGGAGAGCTTAATGCACAAGTCTCATTGTTTTTTAAAATTAGTATATGACTAGTAGGCTTTGCTAGACTTACGAAACTTTCTTTATTATTTATGTTTTGATATTTATATATGCAGCTTCAATTGTTTTTCTCAATGTTTTTGTATAACCTTTATTAAGAACAACCGCATTATTCCATTCAGGGGGATGATCTTTTTCTTCAATGTGC
>NC_134809.1:28298040-28303040 GCF_046742065.1 Oratosquilla oratoria | reverse complement strand
AGAAAGCTCAACCTCTAGAAAGCTCAGCTTCTAGAAAGCTAAGCTTCTAGAAATTCCAATTTTTAAAAAGCTCAGCTTTTTATAGAGCCTTTGTTTTCAGAAAATGATCTTTAAGAAACCTCATTCTCTAGAAAACACAGTTTCTAGAAAGATATTTTTTTAGAAAGCCCAGCTCCTAGAAAGATCAGCTTTTAGAAAGGTCAGCTTCTAAAAAAGCTCAGCTTCTAGAAATATCATCTTTTACCTCAAGCACACTGGCGACTTTTGTAGAGCCACAAGTGGCTGCGTTTTGTGGCGGGGATATTTTCTCCCATAGGTTCCCATTGTTTTCAAGCTTTGCCGATCACCAGACACAAGTGTGATCGGCAAAGCTTGAAAACAATGGGAACCTATGGGAGAAAATATCCCCGCCACAAAACGCAGCCACTTGTGGCTCTACAAAGTCGCCAGTGTGCTTGAGCGTTTGAAAATTTCCTTATCTAGACAGTGGCTTTGACCAGAGGCAAATAGATAGATAAAGCGCTTTAGATAATTTGTTCTGGCTGACGCCAAACTATTTTATTCACGAGAGAGAGAGAGATAGAGATAGAGAGAGAGAGAAAGAGAGAGAGAGAGAGGAGAAATCTTCGTTCCAGTTCAGCTCAAGGACTGAATAAAATAGTTTGTAGTTAACCAAAATAAAACTACCAAAGTCTATCACATATTTGAAGGCATTAATACTTTGCAGTATTTTAACTCAATAGTTTCTACGAAAAATGCGATTTATCTTGGCAGGATAGTGTGGAAACGTCTAAGACCAAACCCTAACCTAACTTGAAATTTAACCTAACCTAACCTAACCTACCAGGAGGAGGGTGCGAAAGGTACAGAAGCTTATAAGGTACCAGAGAGGTGAATAAAATCACCTGGCAATAGCCAGAATAAGAAGACAGGTAGCCTATATAGAGGAGTCAGTAAGGCTTGTATGTAGCCATAAGGAAAAAAGTAGCCTATGAGAATTACAAAGGATGTGCATGCCGACAGGAGACCATTTGGTCCAGTGAGGCTGTTGATATTGTTTGGATAACCATTGGAGAAAAAATAGCCTATGAGGAGAAATCAGTGAGGCTAATAATATTGCTTGGATGTAGCTATTAAAGGAAATATAGCCTATGATGAGGAAACAGTGAGGCTAATGATATTGCTTGGATGTAGCCCAAAGTGAAAAAGTAGCCTATGAAGCGAAACCAGTGAGGCTAATAATAATCGTTTGGATGTAGCCGAAAGAGAAAAAATAGCCTATGAGGAGGTATCAGCAAGTTGAATAACATCGCCTGCCGGCAAGTGGAATAAAAGGAAATGTATCATCTGGTATGGAAGGGGCTATGTCAGTGGTTCCCAAACTAAGGGGGGCGCGGTCCCCCACCCCAGGGAGGCGTGAGGAGGATACAAAGAGGGGGGGAGGGCAATGTGACGTCATCTACTCAAAAATCTTTGTTTAATAAGAACAATGTGGATGCAAGAACAAGTACCTACTGTTCCGTAGGTGCAAATTATAATTCAGTCAGTCACTCCAGCCCGTTTTTTATTAAGATATAAAAAGAAAAAATATAAATTGAAAACAATATATATGATTTCATATAGATACGTTTGTGTATCTGCTGGACGTATAAAGTGGGCCTCATATAGGATAGTTCGGGAACTATTGAGTCATGTAGAGGGAATGGAAACATGGGCTTCTGGTTCCACTGGAAACTCGGCCCCCACCCTGTCCCTCCATTTTGTCCTCCAGGGGGAACAAGTGGAAGCGATCATTCAAAGAATGGAGAGGAGGAAATGTGGAGTAGGACCCAAAAGTGAGAGAATTTTTTTTACCACGAGGTCAGAAGTAATCAAAAGAAAGGGTCACCATTATAGACCCCGAAAAAAAATTGTAGTAGGTCGGAAGTTGCAATCCACGCCAAATTGGAAAAATGAAAAAAGAGAAAAAGGGTATAGAGTGCGTGCGTGTATGAGACATAAAAGAGAAAAAGAAAAAAGTAATGGAGTGTGCGTCCATGTAAAAAAAAAAAAAAAAAAAAAAAAAAAAAAAAAAAAAAAAAAAAAAAAAAAAAAAAAATAGTGCATGTGCGTATCCGCCATCGACCATATACCCGGCAGAGGCTTAATATTGTTAACCAAAACCCCCCCTTTTTTTTTAACTTGCTCTGAATCTCATCATGTGAATTAAGTGAATAAAAATTGCTCTCTTTTGGGAGATACCATTTTATTCGCTTCATAGCTTGTATCATTCAGATTACTATAAACGTCTGACAGAATTGATAGACTAAGTCACAGACCAGCGCAAGATATATACTTTCTTATTTACATTGTGTGTGTGTGTGTGTGTGTGTGTGTGTGTGTGTGTGTGTGTGTGTGTGTTTGTGTGTGTCTATGCAAATAATAATAACAATGATAATAATAATAATAATAATAATAATAATAATAATAATAATAATAATAATAATAATAATAATAATAATAATAATAATAATAATAATAATAACAATCGGTTTATTGAATTATCAGGGATACAGAGATACTCTGACAATATACAGTTTTTGCAAATTTCAAAACTATTCTAATTTGAGTACATAATGTGCACGGGTGCTAGATGTCGTTGTCCACATATGATGGTGTGTTTGCTGCAACCGAGAGGAGGAAGAGGTCGGGGCCATATCAGGGATAATAGGATCCTGTGTGTGTGTGTGTGTGTGTGTGTGTGTGTGTGTGTGTGTGTGTGTGTGTGTGTGTGTGTGTGTGTGTGTGTGTGTGTGTGTGTGTGTGTGTGTGTGTGTGACTCCGGATTCCCACAAAGCTCTCAAGTCGTACCAGCTAAATTTCACGTCTGCAAAATGCGGGTACAGCGATTAAAAAAGAGGTATAGGTGGATAGATAGACAGATAGAGAGAGAGAGAGAGAGAGAGAGAGAGGGAGAGAGAGAGAGAGAGAGTGAGAGAGTGAGAGAGAGAGAGAGAGAGAAAGTAAGGTATTTACGGAGGTCCACAGTCGCCCCATAACGAGGATATTTTAACTCAATTTGGAATCCAGCAACGGCAACGAAGCGGAACCAAAAATTAACCTTTTGGGATAAAAAGATAAAAGGTAAAGTTCTAATTATAAAAAAATCGTAATAGACCTGATCAGAGCTCTCTTAAGTTTCAAATTAACGTGATACTAGAATGTCTAGTGCGAAACAAAGTATTACAAAGGATTACAATAAATAAGAATATAAATGATTACATAAATAGTTATATAAACAAATAGATAATAGAATGAAATATATAATAAAAATTAATTCATACAAAAATAGAACAATTATGAAGTCATCCCTGGAGAACTAATTAAGCCAGAAACATGAGCCCTTCATTAATCCTTAGTTATAATCAGGTTACCGTCTTTCTTATCGTGGTTAAAAATGGAATTGGATGGATATTGAGGATAAACTATCCATTGTATACTTTATGCTTTAATACAGTTTCTCTTAATCGGGGATTCGCGGACACCTAGAAAGACGGGAAACTCAACAAAATACTTTATTTTCCATCTCGTAGACAAAAACCGAGCAAGTGGGTCTGCCCTACATCTATCACAACTCTTACTTCCTTCCATTTCATTCTTTCCTTCCACTTAACCCCCAATCCCCCCTCCCTCCCTCTCCCTCATCTTATCTATCCTGACCTCTATCTATCTATCTCGTAGATATATACGGATTATTTTACTTTTATCTCTCTATCTCTCTATCTCTCTATCTATCTCTCTATCTCTATCTATCTCTCTCTCTCTCTCTCTCTCTCTCTCTCTCTCTCTCTCTCTCTCTCTCTCTCTCTCTCTCTATCTCTCTCTATCTCTCTCTCTCCTCCCCTTCCTGTCTCCCTTCCTTCTCACTCTGTTTCTTTCCACCCTCTGTCTCTTTCTCTACATCCTTCCCTTTTATGATAAGCACCAATTTCTGCGCAAAGAAAAACCTTTAGTTAACAATTCTTATATATAAATGAATGACGATGTCCTATCTAATCCTGTGTGAAGGGATCCCATGAATATACAGACGATATAAAGGTCCATAAAACCTCAGAAGTTGATATACTGCTTCACCGTAGTCGTTATTTGAAGAAATGTACTGGCACCTCTATGGAGCAGCGTCACTTAGCATTTTTTTATGAATAGGGAATGATCTCTCTCTCTTTCAAAAAAAAAAAAAAGTTTTATATTTTTACTCTCCCTCCATTCATCGGAATTTGTTAAGTTTCATCTCACACGCTATTGTTAGGTAAGGTTAGGAAGTCATTTTCTAACCTAACCTTACGTAACCTAATCTAAACTAACCTAAGCTAACCTAGCCTAACCTAACCTAACCCGACCTAACCTTACCTTACCTAACCTTACCTTACCTAACCTAACCTAACCTAACCTAACCTAGCCTAACCTAACCTAACCTAACCCGACCTAACCTAACCTTACCTTACCTTACCTAACCTTACCTAACCTAACCTAACCTAACCTAACCTAACCTACCTAACAATAGTGGGTGAAACAAAAATTCACAAATACCCATTCATCTTCTATATTTCCTTAAATCTCCTCTTCTTTTCCACCTCTACAACTCCACCTCTGTAGGTCTGCCCGTCTGTCTGTCTGTCTGTCTGTCTGCTTGTCCCTTGTCTATCTGCCCGTCTGTCTGTCTGTCTGTCTGTCTGCTTGTCCCTTGTCTATCTGCCTGTCTGTCTATCTGTCCCCTCAAGGATAGAATCGCTGGTTACTTATATATTTATTTATTTATTACCCTTAAGTAGAGAAAAGGGTGATGTTTTTTATGGTCTTATAATGTAGTAGGCTAATGGATCACCCAAGAAGATACTACGAGTACAGTGTAAATAGGAACTACATATGGGTCAGTTTTAAGTGACCAACGAGTGAAAACTCATTTCATGGGACAATCGGGATTCGAACCGGTGGTATTCAGGTTAACAGTTAAGTATTTT
>NC_134809.1:28283040-28285540 GCF_046742065.1 Oratosquilla oratoria | reverse complement strand
TGCTTTCGAGAGGCATTTAAATCCGTCTCTGTCGTTGTTGTTCTTGTTGGCGGCGATATGTGCAGCTTCCACAGTTTTTCTCATTTTCTTCTCAAATCCCTCGTGTAGAATTTCTGCGTTGTTCCAATCAGGTAGATGTCCACATTTGTCCAGGTGACGAACCAGGGAGTTAGATGTTCTATGAGCCCTGAGATCGTTTTTGTGCTCATTCAAGCGTTTATTGAACCCTCGACCTGACTCACCGAAATAAGATGATGGACAACCGTTGCATGGAATACGGTAAATGACACTGAGATTATTACGCATATTATTATGTTTCTTAAATATTTTTCCTATTTTATTGGAAGATATTTTTGCTATATTTATTCCACCTTTTAACAAATAATCATCAATAGCTATGGTGTTTATAGAATTAGGGAAAAAATTAAATAAAAATTACTTTCCCCGGGGTCCGGACGTTTGAGCCAAGAATAACTACGATGGCTCAAACGTCCGGAACCCCGGGAAAGGATAAGTCTCATTTTATTTCTGTCCCTAATTCTATAAACACCATAGCTATTGATGATTATTTGTTAAAAGGTGGAATAAATATAGCAAAAATATCTTCCAATAAAATAGGAAAAATATTTAAGAAACATAATAATATGCGTAATAATCTCAGTGTCATTTACCGTATTCCATGCAACGGTTGTCCATCATCTTATTTCGGTGAGTCAGGTCGAGGGTTCAATAAACGCTTGAATGAGCACAAAAACGATCTCAGGGCTCATAGAACATCTAACTCCCTGGTTCGTCACCTGGACAAATGTGGACATCTACCTGATTGGAACAACGCAGAAATTCTACACGAGGGATTTGAGAAGAAAATGAGAAAAACTGTGGAAGCTGCACATATCGCCGCCAACAAGAACAACAACGACAGAGACGGATTTAGATGCCTCTCGAAAGCAGCAAGTGTCCTAATAATTAAATCGTTAGCCAAAGGGAAAACATGACGCTCATACCTTGGCGGGTTCCCTCTCACTACGAATATAAGAATTGTGATCCGTCTGTAATGCTGTAGTCCTCTGAAGAAGACCAAGTTGGTCGCAACGTTAGGGCAATAAACTCTATTCCTAACACATCTTCGTTTGCCCTTCCCCACCCACTTTCTCTCTCATATATATATATATACATATGTATGTGTGTGTGTGTGTGTGTGTGTGTGTGTGTGTGTGTGTGTGTGTGTGTGTGTGTGTGTGTGTGTGTGTGTGTGTGTGTGTGTGTGTGTGTGTGTGTGTGTGTGTGTGTGTGTGTACACAGATAAATCACAAAACACTTGCTCCAATAATTTGTTGGCTACCACTAAGGAAAAGAAGAAATATTTAATTCCCAAGCGCTTTCGTGTATAAAGAAACAATAACAGACAAGTAGTAACAATGTAAGCAGGAGTGTAACAAAATTGATATTATTAGGAAAGGTAATTAACTTGGAAATGTGGAGACAATGGACAGTAGTGGTCACAGCATATAATTAAATTGAAAAGAACAACACAAATATTTTCAGAACGTCACAAGAATTCATGTTTGGTGAAAATTTCCAACATGTTTACAAATTTACCAACAATGATACTATCTAACTTATATAAACCAACAATGAAACTATCTAACTTATATAAACCAATAATGAAACTATCTAACTTATATAAACCAACAGTGAAGCTATCTAACTTATATAAAACAACAATGAAACTATCTAAATTATATAATCACAACTAATGCTAATCCTTCAGAAGGTTTAACATGACTGTTCTCAGTGATATTCCTATTGACATTTGAATTGTTTGATGAAATGGATGAAGCTTTAGCCCAGTCAATACAATGATTAAATCATTTCATGTGAACAAATAATGAATGTATTTGAATCTTGTGCTGTTTTAGAACTTGTTTAATCCTAGTTGAGAGTTTTTTGTCTCTGCCCCAGGTTAGGATTCTCACAACCTCTGCAGGGTATTTTGAACATGCAGCCAAGAGTATCTATTGGCGAATTCTAAATGATTAATTTCTTGAATGTGCATGGATTATTTAATGCTAATATAACATTCCATGTTTTAAGTAAATGAGGAATTTGAGTAAGATTGTCTCTGAAATGTAATACTAAAAGGGTCTTTGGGTCATAGAGAGGTATGGACTGAATGATATATATATATATACATATATATATATATATATATATATATAAAATATATATACATATATATATACACACACACACACACAGACATACACTCACACACACACACACACACACACACACACACACACACACACACACACACACACACATACACACACACACACACACACACACACACACACACACACACACACATAATATATATATATATATATATATATATATTTATATATACATATACATACTGTATATATATATATATATATATATATATACAGTATATATATATACATATTTATGTATATATATATATAAAACTGTCCGG
>NC_134809.1:28273040-28278040 GCF_046742065.1 Oratosquilla oratoria | reverse complement strand
TGATCTTTCTCCTCTTCTCTATCCATACGCCCAACTCTTCTTTAGCCTTCCAACCTCGCCTAGCCCATCTTAGACCCGTCACACACCATATAGCCCAACTTAGTCCCACTCAGGACCCACCTAGACCAGATCAGCCCTAGCATAGCTCCATCCAGACCCACCCAGACCCATTCAAACTATCATAGACCCTCCTTGATCCAACAGACACCTTGCAATCCCGCCCAGGCCCTCCCAGACCATAAGACCATTTCCGACCATATTAGATCATTTCAGTCTCGCTCAGACCATCCTAGACCAACTCAGATCATTCAAGACCATTTCAGTCTCGCTCAGACTATCTCAGGTCCATCAAACATCTTATAACCCCCTCAGTCTTACCTCAAATCATCCCAGACCCACCCAGACCCTCCCAAACTCTCTTAGACCCATCAGACATCTTACAATCCTTCCAGTACCTCCCAATCTCTCCCAGTTCCCTCCCAGCTCCTTCCAGTCTTTTCCAGTCCTTCCCAGACTCACCTAGTCTTTACCAGTTTCCTTCCAGTTCCTGGCCTGCCTCTCCTAGTTCCTCCTAGTTTTTCCCAGTTCCCTCCCAGTCTACTCAGGCTCTCACAGTTCCCTTTCAATCCCTCCCAATTCTTCCCAGACCCACCCAGTTCCTCCCAGTCTTTCCTAGTTCCACCCAGACTCACCCAGTCACCCCCAGTTCCTTCCAATTCTTTCCAGATTCACTCAGGTCACTCCCTGTTCCTTCTTAGTCCATGCCTAGTGCCTCACAGTTCCCTCTCATTCCCTTCCCAGTTCCCGCCCAGTCTTCTAGTTCCTCCCAGTCCCTCCCAGTCCCTCCCAGTTCTTCCCAGTTCTTCCCAATTCTTCCCAGAAGCACTCAGCCCCTCCCAGATCCCCTCCTAGCCCCCTAAGGTCCCCCCCCTAAACCCCCTGAGCACACCGGGCGTGTCTCCTGTTTTAACTGGATTGACCCTTCCAATAAACTCCCCCGCCGAAGGAAGGGGAATGGGGAGAGGGAGGGAGTGTGGAGGGAGTGGGAGAGGAGGGGGAGGTTGGTGGAGGGAGTGGGAGAGGAGGGGGAGGTTGGTGGAGGGAGTGGGAGAGGAGGGGGAGGTGATCCTCCGGATGGGTCCGAAAAACATCACCTTCTGAATGCTAAATACGCCCTTGTGTGGGTTCGTGCGTACGTGCGTTAATTTACAGTATTCAAACTTTTCCAACGTAAGTAAAGACAGAGAAAGAGAATTAGATAGACAGAAAGGTAGGGAGAGAGTTAGAGAAAGAATGAGTGGCATATTTGCTCAATTTAATTTTCGATGAAAAACACATTTCTTCTCTTAAAGTAAGAGAGAGAGAGAGAGAGAGAGAGACAGACATAGAGAGAGAGAGAGACCGACAGACAGACAGACAGACAGACAGACAGACAAAAATAGAGGAGCAGATTTGCTCGATTTGATTAACGATATTCAAATTGTTTTTAGTACATATAATAGAAAGAAAGAGAGAGAGAAAGAAGGTAAGAGATAACTGCTCAATTTTATTTACGATATTTAAACACATTTCTAGATAACTCCAGTAAAAGAGAGAGAGAGAGAGAGAGAGAGAGAGAGAGAGAGAGAGAGGCATTTGCTCAATTTCATTAACTATTATTTTTGCCGTCTCCATTGTCTGGCTGTCCGCCGCTTTGGTGGTGTCACCCGCGGAATTGTGGAAATCAGTTTGATAAACATTTTGCGAGTCCCGGTGCAAAACCCGTGAAAAGGGCAAGTACGTGAAAACATTTGTTTCTCTCGGGACCAGATAATGCTTTGTGTTGTCAACCGTTTCAATAATATATAAGGGATCACCCTTTATACACGTAATTGTTAAAAAAAGAGGATTGGGTAAGCATGCATGGGTGTATGTATAATTTTATATGTGTGAATACATGCATATATTTATATATATATATATATATATATATATATATATATATATATATATATACATATATGTATACATATATCTATATATATATTTATACATATATTTATATATATATAAACATGTGAAGTTTTAAGTTTTGAGAACTGTGATAAGACGACGCACAGTCAAGAGTTCTAACCCCATTGGTAGAGTTGTTTAATCCAGTTGTCAAAACTTCACACCCTTGTCGGATGGCTCTACTGAATAAAAGGCTCGGTGAAATAAGTCTACATACCGCGATGCGAGGGGCTGACATTGGGGAATGTAGAGGACAAATTCCGAACCATTTCTTTTAGATGTCCGTTTTAGCGTGTGTGTGTGTGTGTGTGTGTGTGTGTGTGTGTGTGTATGTGTGTGTGTGTGTGTTTGTGTGTATGTGTGTGTGTGTGAGTGTGTTAGTGTGTGTGTGTGCATGTATATGTACAGTATATGTATATAACATTATCATTAACTGAGAGCATACGCCAGGGAGCGCGTTGCTTCACTCACACGCCGTCGCCAGTCCTCATGGTCTCGTAGAGCAAGCTCCCATGCACCCACCCTTCCTACTCCAAACAGCTCTCGACAGGTTGGATCAAATATGCCCCAGACATGGATTCTGTGGGCGTTCCCTTCGTCTCCTGCATCTGGGGTTGTCTCTTGTGGAGACAAAAATCCTGTGAGTAGGATCAACTAAAGCCTCTTTACAGGCAGAGGGAAGGGTATCAGATTGCCAGACATCATACAGTACTCTATGTAGTCCACGGATCATGGCCTCACCTTCAACTTTCAACAACTCCGCATTGATGTTGCCTTTCCTCCCTTTAACTTACAGCCACTTTGACCTCTGTCAGAGGGGACGGAGATTCGTCTATCAGTTCAGTCAAGAACTGACACCTGAACACCATCAATGGGCGAGCTGAGTAAAAGCAGCAATGACTGCAACAGCTCTGTAGGGAAGAGGCCAAACGCAGAGTATGGGAGTCCAATATATTTTACGTTTCGCCCAGCCCTGCCTGGGCGAAACGTAAAATATATTGGACTCCCATACTCTGCGTTTGGCCTCTTCCCTAATGGGCGAGCTGTTTGCTTGAGGGTCACTCGCGATTAACTACTTAAAGTAATCGGCAAAGGGGCTACACCTCTCCACACCTGACACTAGCTCGCCATCAGCTGTTCAAATTGTGCTACTCTGGGTCAAAGATTTAGAGGAAAGTTTTTTCAGGGCTTGGTAAACAGGCCTAAGGTCGCTTGCATTAAAATGACCCTCGACATTCTCAGCGATTCCTCTGACGTACTTTTACTTATTCACTCTCTTGAGAGCCCTAGTTCGCTGTTTCTTAGTCCTGTATTGATTTAAGTCCGTAGCCATTCTGGCAATACGACCTAAGTCTATGCTTTTCAGTGTCTCTCACGACGCCACGCCACTCTTCGACCTTGAGCGCTCTCCAACGCACTACTCGGCAGCTTTCAGAGTTTCATGTTTAAAAATGTCCTATAGTTCTTCAAGGTCCTCAAGAGAGCCAAGTGTTTCAAACCGATTAGAGATTGTTACCTCATACATCTGGGCACACCCATCATCCCTGAGTCTCTTCAGATGAAATTAAGGTGGGTTACATCTCGGGATTCTCTTGGATTTGATACGCAGTCTGGGTGTTGCGACCACAACTCTATGATCGATCCTAAAGAATTCAACACTTCGATAAACCCTGCGCTACTGTAGGATCTTCCAGCGAGTGCCAGCAAGTATATGATTGATCTTCTTAGGTACTCCTCCGGCATTACTATACCATGTCCATCAGTGTAGCTCTCATCTCTGGAAGCAGGAACCAGCAATCCTCAGCCTTCTGGACTTTAAAAAAGTTCAGAATGGGAGAACTATTTATGTTCCTGGTTCCAGAACCATGAGGGCCAATACATACTTCATAGTCAGCTCTGTCGGTGCCAGTAACCGCAGTGAAGTCACCCAGAACAATAAGTGCGTCACGTGGCGGGTACTGGTCAACTATAATTTCAAGCTTGGCATGGAACATCTATTTTTCTTCTAGGTTATATACCTCAGTAGGAGCATATACTCCAATAAGAGATGAAGCCCAAGGTGTCCTTCAGCCTCACTATCATTATACGCTCATCAGCCAGAGTAAACTTTACAACGGTTTGTTGTAGTCGGCGGTGGGTCCCATCGCTTCGACCCGACCAGAAGTAGGTTTAGCCCTCACTAATCTGGCCGTTACCTGGTATTCTTATCTCTGAGAGAGCCACTATATCCGGCCAAAGCTTCCTGAGCTCAACCGATAGACAGGGTAGTCGGTCGTTCTTGGAGAGAGACAGAATATTCCAGGCGCCCACATGGAAAGCCCGCTGGAAGTTCACCCTAGGCCTGGTTCGTTGTGTTTGTACCTCATTTGCAGCACCCCCGACACCCTGCACAGCGGGTTTGGTGATTTTGATGGGGACAAATTGCAAGCCCATCTCCATGAACATATAGCTGTGATTCGCGTATAATTCGCTCTTCAACGCCCCCACCTACCACCGAGCCTAACGAGGGGAGACCAGGATTTGGGTATTTATATGAATCCAATAGTCACAGAGGTCATGGGAGAGTATACGCATCCACCACCATGACACTAGGGGATGACAGCCACGGATCGTGCGGAGTCGGCCCAGGTGGTAGTTGCTTGACGCAGGGCGTGCCTTACCCACAGTTTCAAGTCAGTCTGTTCAGCCGATTTACCTCTACGAGCCAAGGGGGAGTCACACGTCCTGGCCTGCATAGAGGACTCAGCCTCCAGGACTCCCATTTCCAGGATCTACTGGAGATGACACGCACGGCAAACACGTGGTTTAGTGACCCATATCAAGGTTGGAGGACCTTTGACCTAGATTTCATCTACCATTTTGATGGTTTGCTTTTTCCTCTATCTGGGAGCCCAACACACCCTCCTTACTGGTGGGTTACTAGTAGGGGGAACCGGTTTAATCGCCGACAACCCGACCATGCGGCAGGTAGTACTAGGTTACATGGTACCAGTAGAAACACATCCGCC
>NC_134809.1:28258040-28265540 GCF_046742065.1 Oratosquilla oratoria | reverse complement strand
CACACACCCATAAACAAACGCATACACTTATAAACACACATACACACATACATACGCACACATAAACATGCACACATAAACACACACACAATAACACACACACACGCACACACGTACGTCATTCCAACTCACCACATTTTATTTTTGTCTCTTTCTTGTACATCAGCCACCATTTTCTCTTATGTCTTCCTCCTTCTTCTTTATTCTTCTCCTCTTCCCCCTTTCTCCTCTTCTGCTAACAAGTTTGCGTTTCCCTCAAGACTCGTTGATATTTCCTCCACATCTTCCTAACATTTATTTTACGTTTTTGACGCTTTTTTGTTGTAATGTTTTTTAACGTTTTCGTTCTTTCACAATTATCGTACACTTGACAATCTTCCTCTCTTCGATCAAAGCCTTTGCCTGACCAGAAGCTGAAACATATAGACGGTAGCATCTATAAGGCTCAATTCACACGTATCGACTTTGCGCCGTACACCGTCCACGACACGAAGTCGTACTCTCAATCCGGATGGTTTCACACGTGGTCATGGTCGTGACGTGTGAAGGCGTCCATAAACACCCATGGTTAGTTGAAAGCACGACGTCGTGTCGTGGACGGCGCTTGGCGGAAAGTCGATACGTGTGAAACGAGCCTAAGATGCCATGTTCCCCTTTTGATGACACGATGGGATATCAACAACATCGTGGACGGTACAGAATGAAATATGTTAAGTTAACCTTTTAGTCCTGGGCTTAACCTGTTTTCTCGTATACTTTATGTTTTGTTTACGTAAAGTTAATTGACTTTATTTTAGTTAAGGGACGCGATACCAGATTTTAAAGATTCCGATACTGCTTTAAACTTCCGATTCCGATCATTGGTTAATGTATGTAGTTTGTTCATAAAGTCTGTTTGCCAAAGCAACTGTAGAGCCTGGGAATAATAATGAATTATAATAATCATTGCAGTTACAAGAATCGGGCTCGTATCGTAATCGGATTCGTATCGGAATCGGAATCAGTATCAGAATCGGATTTCATTTATTTATTTGTTTATTTATGTATTCATTTATTTTTCGCCCCATCACTACTTTCTTCATTTCTTTGCCAATTCTGCCTCGACCATTTCAATTTCCTTCTCATATATTTCCTTCATTTTCCTTTCTCTATCTGCTGTTTGAAGTGTCTTTTTTTATCATGTCTGTCTTTCCCAAATTTCATTTCCCACATGTCATTTCCACTTTATTTCACTTGCTGTCTATCCTTTCCGTAACAAATATCATTTCCCATGTCATTTCTATTTTCATTCATATAAGTGGCGTTTGCTCTACATCTACGGAAATACAAGTGTCATTTCTATATCATCTCCACCTTGCCAATCTCATTTCCCTCTATGTAATTTCTTTGTGTTTTTTACCCTTTGTGCATATCTATGACAACAGAAATGTCTATTTCATGTCATTTCTCTAATCAGTGTCATCCACTTCATCATCTTCATCATTTCACAAATGTCATTTCTCTCCTACCTTTATCTCCATGTCATTTTTATGTCATTTTTCATTTGCGTCTATGGCAGACCAAGTGTCATTTCTACATTATCTCAATCTTTTTATAAGTATCATTTCCCACAAACATCATATCTCCACAAGTGTCATTTCCCTCTTCCATTTCAATCCAAGCCATTTCCTTCTGTATTTTTTTAATTTTCTTTTCATCTATGGTATTCCAAGTGTCATTTCCCTATCATCACCATCTTATAAGTATCTATTCCCATCTTCATTTCTCATTATGTCATTTCCTTGTGTATTTTGTTCCATCTATAGCAACCTAAGAGTCATTTCCACGTCATCTCCATCCTTTTACAAGTGTCATTTCCCTCCTACATTTCCCACCATGTCATTCCCTTGTGTTTTTTTTTTTCCATCTATGACAACCCAAGAGTCATTACGTCATCTTTACCCTTTTATAAGTGTCATTTCTTTCCAACATTTTCACCATTTCATTTCTTTGTAATTTTTTCCCATGTATGGCAACCCAAGAGTCTTTTCAACGTCATCTCCACCCCTATACAGGTGTCATTTTCATCCTACATTTCCCGCTATGTCAATTTCTCTTGTATTTTTTTCCATATATGGCAACCCAAGAGTCATTTCCACGTCATTTTCACCCTTTTACAAGTGTCATCTCCCACCTGCATTTCCCATCATATCATTTCTTTGTCTTCTCTCATTTGTGTGCATCTCTGCTCTTCATTGTCTCCTCTGTTTTCTCTCTTCCCCTTCTCTCTCACGTATTGTTTTCTCTTGGGCACTTTTCTCTTTCCTCCCCTCCTTATCTCCCCCGTCCATATTCCCCCATCCCCAAGATCCCCCAGATTCTATTCTATCCCCCCCCCATTCACTCCCTCCCTCCCCCCAAGTCCTTTCTACTCTCCCTATATCATCAACACGTCCATTTACTCTTTATTTCTTCAATAAATTCTCTTTGTTTTCCTCTCTATCTCTTCCCTCCATTTGTTCCTCTTCAATTTGAAGCTAGGTATGATGGTTGGAGTAAGAGACGGGACCCCACTAGTGTTCCTTTTTTCTGTATACTAAGAATAGGTCTATACATATATATATTTATATATATATATATATATCTATATATATATACACACACACACACACACACACATATATATATATATATATATATATATATATATATATATGTGTGTGTGTGTGTGTGTGTGTGTGTGTGTGTGTTTCACCAATACGACATAGTGATGGCACCCCTATCATTTGTTTATTATTATTATTATTGTGTATTTTTTTAACCAAAGAATTTTTTTCTCCCCCTCCCCGTCTCCTCCTCCTTCCTCTCTCCCTTCCTTTCCTCCCTTCTCTCCCTGTCCTCTTCTCCCCAACCCCTATCCCGTCTATTTCTCCTCCCCCTCTCCCTCGCTTTCCTCTCTTCCCTCTCCCCGTTCCCTTCTCCTCAACCCCAAATTCCTCTTTTCCTCCTCCCCCTCTCCCTCCTTTCCTCCCTTCCTTATCCCCAACCCTCTCCCTGTCTCTCCCTCCCTTTAACCCCTTCCCTCTCCCCGTCCCTTTAACCCCTTCCCCCTCCCCGTCTCTTTCTCCTCATCATCTTCCTCCTTTTCCAGCCTCTTCTCTCCCCTTTTTTCCTCCTTTTCTCCTTTCCTCTTCCTTTACCCCTTCCCTCTCCCCCTCTCTTTCTCCTCACCCTCGTCCTCCCTTCCCCACTCCTCTTCTCTCTCCCTCTCTTCCTCCTTTTCTCCCCTCTTCCTTTCTCCCTTCCCCTTTTCTTCCCTCTTCTCCCCCTCTCTATCCTTATGTCCCTCCCCTTCCCCTTCCCAATCATTCCCTTTCTACCTCTATTACCCCTTCCCTAACCCCTTCCTCTATTTCCACTCTTCCTCCCTTCCCTTTCCCCTTCCGTTTTCCACTCCCTTCCCTTTTACCACCCTTCCCCTTCTCTCTCCCTTTCCATTCCCCTTTCCTCTCCCTTCTCCTTCCCCTTTTCCCTCCTTCCCCTTTCCCCTTTCTCCCCCGTCCCTTTCCCCCACCTTCTTCAATCACGCAAACGAATAATATAAAAAAAGCTCTCAGCCAATCACAAGCGCTCTCTGAGCATTCTTCTTGTGACGTGTAAAAATAATCTTATTCTTGAACACACGCGTGGTGTTCATCTAGCTCATGTTGTGTGCCCAGAGACACTCTCTCTCTCTCTCTCTCTCTCTCTCTCTCTCTCTCTCTCTCTCTCTCTCTCTCTCCATCTACTTTGTAGATTAATCTACTGCCTTTTCGAGATATCTACTTAGATCTTGGTTACTGGATGCTCGCTGACCGATCGGGCTAGAGCGTCGCTACTTGCGGCGGAGGTCGCAGTCACGGAAGTTCGAACTCTGCCGCCAGCGAGTTGGACCAGTAACATAGGTCATTCAATTCCACGCTACAAAGTCCTTTGTAAGGGGCACGTGTTGGACTCGTGATCGACAGCTATTACCCTTCCGAATGAGAGATCAGAATTCATGGCCCGATCTATGGGTAATACTGAGACCACACACACACACACACACACACACACACACACACACACACACACACACACACACACACACACACACACACACACACACACACACACACACACACACACACACACACACACACACACACACACACACACACACACACACACACACACACACACACACACACACACCTCATTCCCAACAAAACGGGGTGACGACTTGTAGCGCTGTGATGTGGGTGGGGACTGAATTCAGACCTCTGAGTTAGTGAGAGCGCGCGGTACCACTACATCAGCATGTCAAGACTATTGCCTGTTCATTTCCGTAAGCTTATTGTAATCAAATGAAGTAACTCATATATCGATTTTTTTTTTTTTTTTTTTTTTTTTTTAAGATTATTGCCTGTCCATTCCCGTAAGCTTAATTGTAATTAAATGAAGTAACTCATATATCGATTTTTTTTTTTTTTTTTTTTTTTTTTTTTTAGCCCCTGGAGGTCATTCCCAAGGTGGCGGAGTCTTGAATGACTACATAATTTGATCACAGTAAACATGTGCGCCCTTTAGCTTATATCCAAAGTAAACATGATACGGGTGCTTGTTAGTCTCCCGACCCCAACTCTTCTCCCCTACATGGGGTAATACTTCTAATGGTCTTTCGTCTTGATCCTCTTGGCTTCCTTGCGTCGTCTCCTCGATCCTTTTTTCTGTTTCTCTTTCAGAGTTCTTGTTATTCCCTCCACGGTATTAAAAAATAATAATAGTGATAATAATGATGATAAAAAAATTAAAGTGAATGTTCTCTCTCTCTCTCTCTCTCTCTCTCTCTCTCTCTCTCTCTCTCTCTCTCTCTCTCTCTCTCTCTCTCTCTCTCTCTCTCTCTCTCTCTCTCTCTCTCTCTCTCTCTCTCTCTCTCTCTCTGTTATATCTCTCTCTTTATCTTTCTCTCTCTGACAACTATTTCTGATATTCTAGGAGCACCCGCCAATAAATGTCTTCCAGGTAGAATGTAAGTTTATGAACTGTATGTGTGTTTAATTGAGTGTGTGTGTGTGTGTGTGTGTGTGTGTGTGTGTGTGTGTGTGTGTGTGTGTGTGTGCGTGTGTGTTTTTATGTGTGTTTCTATGTGTGTATGTATCTATTTCAGTACATATATTTCTGCCTACATGTTTCTGTGAATGTGTGTATACATAGTATTAATGAATATACTCCGTGCCAACATATATACATCTACATATACATTCATCCTCAGAGAACTGATTTCACCGTCACGAGAACGCCGTGAGAGTAGCGTCGTGTTCCGGGACGGATATCCAGGTCGTAGTAACACATTAGTACCGGATGCGACGCCCAGAAAGGGGTAAATGTACTCCCGGTGTTAGTTTCATAATACGTTCCGAGGCGGCTGTCTTGGTGGCTTTGGTGGCTCGAATTGATAATACATTCAGGGGTGGCTGTCTTGGTGGCTTTGGTGGCTCAAGTTGATAATACGTTTCGGGGTGGCTATCTTGGTGGCTTTGGTGGATTGGCGGCTGTGATGTCTCAAGTTGATAATACGTTCCGGGGTGGCTGTCTTGGTGGTTGTGGTGGATTTGGCGGCTGTGGTGACTTTGGTGGCTCAAGTTGACAATACGTTCCGAGGTGGCTGTCTTGGTGGCTGTGGTGGCTTTGGTGGCTGTGGTGACTTTGGTGGCTCAAGTTGATAATACGTTCCGGGGTGACTATCTTGGAGGCTGTGGTGGCTTTGGTAGCTAATGTTGATAATACATTCCGGGGCGGCTGTCTTGGTGGCTTTGGTGGGCGGTAGTACCCTTGGTGGCTGTGGTGGCTTTGGTGGCTCAAGTTGATAATACATTCCGGGGTGGCTGTCTTGGTGGCTCTAGTGGGCTGTGCTTCCCTTGGTGGCTGTAGTGATTCGATTATATGTTCAGGAGGTGGTGGGAGGGGGGCTGTCTTGGTGGCTCCGGTGGCTGGAGTGACGTCACGATATTATCTGATACTCTCTCTTCCTTCTTTCTCCCACTCTCTTCTCCCCTACTCTCTCCTTTTCCCTCTTTCTTTCCCTCTCCCTCTCCTCTTTCCCACTCTCTCACTTTCCCTCCCTTTCTCCTCTTTCCCACTCTCTCCTTTTCCCTCTCTTCCCATTGCTCTCTTTTTCTCTACTCTCTCCTTTTCTCTCTCCCTTTCCCTCTCCCTCCTCTCTTTCCCACTCTCTCTCTTTCTCTCTACTTTTCCCTCTCTCTCTCCCCTTTCCCACTCTCTCCCTTTCCCTCTCTTTCTTCACTATGGCTCTCTTCTTCCCTACTCCCTCCTCTCCCCTTCTTCTCTTCCTTTTCCACTTTCCCCTCTCTCCTTCCCCCCCTCTCTCTCTCTCTCTCTCTCTCTCTCTCTCTCTCTCTCTCTCTCTCTCTCTCTCTCTCTCTCTCTCTCTCTCTCTCTCTCTCTCTCTCTCTCTCTCTCTCTCTCTCTCTCTCTCTCTCTCTCTCTCTCTCTCTCTCTCTCTCTCTCTCTCTCTCTCTCTCCCTCTCCCATTTTCTTCCAGAATAAGTTCGGTTTGTTTTTCTACTGTACTGTGTTTTCTCAAGCCCATAGAAAACGGACTGTTCCCTATTTCCCTCCACTTTCACCACTCCTCCATTTTCCCTCCTCACCCCTCACCTCCCTCCAGTTACTTCAGCCTCGTCTCCTAGATTCCCCTCTTTTCCCCTCATTTTTTTCCTTCCCCTCTCCTTCACGATTCTCTCTTTGTCCACTTTCATCCTCTTCTCCCCATCTTTCCTCTCTTTTCGTAAGCTCTCATTCCCTCCCCTCTCTTCTCTTGTTTTCTCTTCCCTCCTACTCTCTACTTTCTACTCTCTCCATCTTTTTCTTCTCTTCTCGTTTTTGTACTTTTCTCTTGTTTCCATTTTTTTTTTCATTTCCCATTCCTTCCCCTTCCTTCCCTTCCCTTCCCTTCCCTTCCCTTCCCTTTCCATCCCTTCCCTTCCATTCCTTTCCCTTCCCTTCCCTTCCCTTCCCTTTCCTTCTCTTTCCATCCCTTTCCTTCTCTTCTCTTTCCTTTCCTTTCCTTCCCTTCCCATCCCTTTCCTTCTCTTCCCATCCCTTTCCATCTCTTCCCTTCCCTTCCTTTCCCTTCCTTTTCCTTCCCTTCCTTTCCTTCCTTATTCCTTCTCTTGATCTCCATTTCCCCTCACACTTACCTCTCCTTCTCCTCTCTTTTCCCTATACCCCTTTTAAACCCTCCCGTTCCCTCCCTATTCCTCCCCTCCCTTACCTTCTCTCCTGCCCTCTCCACCTTTCCTTTCTCCTACCCTAACCTCCCCTCCCTACCACAGCCCTTCCCTCCCTTCCCTTTCCTTCCTCTCCTTACTCTACTCTTCCCCCTCTTTTCTCTTCTCTTTTCCTCTCTTTTTCACTTATCCCTTCACCCCCCTAACCTCCCTTCCCTACACCAACCCTTCCTTCTCTCTTCTTCACATC
>NC_134809.1:28248040-28250540 GCF_046742065.1 Oratosquilla oratoria | reverse complement strand
CAACCGAGTTTCAACCCTCCCTACGTGGTTTCTATGTCTGTTCCATTCGTTGACCACTCAACCAGTTCTTGCAGATTTCCTTCTTAAGTCAAAATTTGTCCAATTTAAATCTATTACTGTCTTGAAATAAAGACCTTGTTTGCTTCATCTTTGTTAAAGCCTTGTCGGTAATTGCCAATTATATATACCTCTTGGTAGGCATATAGTCCTGTCAGTTAATCAGTCATTTTCAAGTTTTATGCATTTGAGGCTCATCTTGAGTTTCTCGAGGCCTTGGTAATCCGACTGTGGCTTGCTAGGCCTATCCAGTCTTCACCTGCCGTATTATACATAGGCTTAGATAGCTTTTGCCAGCTTAGCTTTCAACCTGTGGACAAATCTAGGTTTAAGAAAGAAATAGGTACAAGATCTGGTTTACCCACAGAGGGGTTAACAAATAGAATAGACTTAGTAACCACGTTGTTACAGCTGAAACTATCGGTTGTTTTAGGAGAAAATGAGACAACTTTATGGATAGGTATGACAGGTGGTAAAGGACATGGAACTGCCTAGTGAAGGCCTTATGGTCTCTTACAGTCTCCATTCTTATGTTCTAATGTCAACCCTCTCATTACTTTGAGGTCACATGCTCCGACTTTGAGAAGCCTTTGTTGCTCTGCAGCTCAGAAACCTAAGCTCTATATCTGCCTTACAAGTTAAAATGTTCCCCATAAGATGTCTTATACTCGTACTTATACTTGGTATAACATGGCAAGATACATACATCGTATTCCAAAGGGGTGGAACAACCACCATAGAAACACATTTATATAAAAAAAAATATACATATAAGAATGGAGGAGGGTGCCAGAGACCATAAGTCTTACACTAGGCAGTTCCATCTCCATTACAACTTATCATCCCCATCCACAAATTTATTTAATCTTCTTTTAAAGCAATCGGTAGTTTCAGCTCTCACTACATGGTTAATAAGTCTGTTCCATTCGTTGACCACTCTATTGGTTAACCAGTGCCTGCCAATTTCCTTCTTAAACCTAAGCCAAACTAACTTAAAGAACGTGACATACATCCTGAACTCTATAGTAACAAGTCTCCAAAACAGCTTTCATAGAATAGATAAAAGAAACACCCAAGCACCGAGATGAGAAAAGAAAAGAAGGCCAAAAACGCACCTTCAAAACACGGCTCCAAAACTCGCCTCCAAAATGCGCCTCCAAAAAGCATCTTGAAAAAAAGTGCCTCCAAAACGCGCCTCCAGAACGCGCCACCAAAACGCGCCTACAAAACGCGCCTCCAAAACGCTCCTCTAAAACACGCCTCAAAAACTTGCCCCCAAAACACGCCTACAAAACGAGCCTCCAAAATACGCCTCCAAAACGCACATAAAAAACTCTCCAAAAAACGCCTCCAAAACGCGCCTCAAAATAAAGAATCCGAAACGCACCTCCAAAAAACCGCCTCTAAAACGCGCCTCCAAAACGCGGCTTACTCGTGAGAGGCACGGGATAGCGTGCCAAGTGTACCACAGAGCCTTCGTGGCACGAAACGGCCCCGTCAGACACAAGCAGTGGCACGAGCGCCAAGACCAATTAATTACCTCATCTTATCTCCAAGGAATCATCGTAGTCATCCACTACAATGAGCTGTCATGAGCAAGTGTTTGTGTGTGTGTGTGTGTGTGTGTGTGTGTGTGTGTGTGTGTGTGTGTGTGTGTGTGTGTGTGTGTGTGTGTGTTTCTGTGTGTGTGTGTGTGCGCGTTTGTGTTCTAAGATATTTTCGAAAATCTATTACCATTAGTATGGAGAATAAGTACTTGACAAATATTCTTTGTGTGTGTGTGTGTGTGTGTGTGTGTGTGTGTGTGTGTGTGTGTGTGTGTTTGTGTGTGTGTGTGTTTGTGTGTGTGTGTGTGTGTGTGTGTGTGTGTGTGTGTGTGTGTGTGTGTGTGTGTGTGTGTGTGTGTGCCCCCGTTTTATACGCTTATGTAGATATATGTTAACTGAACAAAAGACTCCTTAATCCGAGACCCTGGTGGTGCCACAGGCGAGTGCCACAGGCGAGTGCCAGTGAAGGCCTGTCCCCGACGACCCTAATTTGCATAATGGACTTCAATACTTGCGGAGGTTGGACTCTGCCTCTGTGATCCTGATCAAAGTCCTCTTCTGCTCCTTGACTTGGAGTGTTGTGGTTGTTGGGAGGGCCGTCCATTGCGATGCAGGCACAGGTGTTTGTATCCGATATCAGAATGTGTTCCCGGTATCGGAATGTGTTCCAGGTATCGGAAAGTCTTTCTGGTATCGCAATGTGTTGTCGGTATTGCAACGTGTTGCTGGTATCGGAATGTGTTGCCGGTATCAGAATATGTTCTCGGTATCGGAACGTATTGCCGATGTCGGAATGTGTTGCCGGTATCGTAACGCTTTGCCGTTATTGGAATGTGTTGCCGTTATCGAAATGTGTTGCCGGTATCGGGAAGTGTTGCTGGTATCGCAATGTTTTA
>NC_134809.1:28238040-28243040 GCF_046742065.1 Oratosquilla oratoria | reverse complement strand
AAGCATATTTTGAGTATATTTTTGGATTGCGTAACCTATATTCTAATTTTAACTAACCACTAACCCGTGGTAGGGCAAAACCCTGTTAGTTGCGGCAAACAGTTTTTTTTTTTTTTTTTTTTTTTAAGGCCGACGTTGGGTCGCCTCTCCACCTGGACAAATGTAGGTTAGGGTCCTCCCGGAACTAAATGGAATCATATGGTGCTATGGTTAATAGTTTACTTATGATCAGTTACATTTACTCTTCCTTGTCCTCGTCCTTCTCTTCTTTCTTCTACCCTTCCTCTTCCTCACCCTACTCCTCTTCCTCTTTCTTTATCTCCTCCTCATCATCCTCTTTCTGTATTTACTCCTCTTTGACTATTTCCTCCTCCTTATTCTATCCCCCTTATTTCCTCCTCTCTTTAACCACTTTCTCTTCCTCATCCTACTTCCCTTCATCCTACTCTTCATCCTCTTCCCCTTTCTTTATCTCCTCCTCTACCACTTCCTCTTCCTCATCCTACTCCTTCTACTCCTCTTCCTCTTCCATTATCTCCTCCTCCTCTTTTTCACCTACCTCTCGATTCCCTCCACTATTTAATCTACCTTTTCTCCTCCTATCTCCTCTTCCACTTCCTCCTCTCTTCCTTCTCTCTCTCATTCCTCTCACTCCATCCTCTCCTTCTCCTCCACCCCTAGTCTTCTATCTCCTCTTTCTCCTTTTTGTTTCCACTTCTCCTCCTACTTCTCTTCTTCCTCCTCCTCCTCCCCCTCCCCCTCCTCCTCCTCCTACTCTTTCTCTTCATCTTCTACTCTTGCACGTCTTCAAACCATACCCTATTTCATCAGCTCAGCAGCCTGAATACCTTTATTCCAAAAGGTGTCTCGAATAGATTTGAGGGTAAAATGACTTTTTTTTTGACATATAGTTTGGGCTGGGGAAGAAAAGAAATCCTCGAAGAGCTTGCGAAGATATGTATGTATAGATTTTTTTTTTTTTTTTTTTTTTTTTTTTACTCTTTCTTATTCCGGTTTTCATATTTGGCTCATCATCTTCCTCGTTTTTGACATTTTTTTCGTCTTTGTCTTCGTTTTCATCACTTCTGTTCGTTTTGCCTTCGTCTTTTACTTTAATATCTTCGTTTCATCTTTGTCTTTCCCTTGCTCTTCCCTTTGTTCTTGTTTTCGCTATTTCTCCTTTTTCTCATTCCCTCCATGACTCTATTTTATTTTTTCTTCTTCTTCCACCATTTTTTTACTATTTTGTTACTGTGTATTCAGCCTGATATCTTCCATTTATCATCCTCTTTCTTTATACTATTCTTTGTTTCTTTTTTTGTTACTATACTATCAGGTTGATATCTTACATCTTTTCATCCTCTTCTTTTTATATTATTCTTTGTTTCCTTATTTATATATTTCTTCTTTATTCTTTTCCTTCATCACCTTCTCTTACACTTCTGTAAATGTCTTTTGTCTGTGTTTACTTCCTGCACCCTCTCCGACCTAAAGTGAGGCGAAAACCAGCGTTCTGATTGGTCCTTTCTCCCTCGCCTCACTGACGTCATTACGCGCAATTGGACGATGAGCTTCTTCAGTCGGCTGGCTCGATAATGGACCCGTATCTTCATTATAAACCTTTAATTTCTCTTCAACAGTCCCCGGGTAACCCTTCTTCCCCCATCCCCAGGTAGAAGAAGTCCCATTGTCCCCAGGTCTTCGTGAAAATGTTCTGAATAATTACGACATCTTTCTCAAGGAAGAGTAAATGAGATGACGAGTTAGGTTGGTTGATGTGGTGGTCGGAGGAACGCACTTTGTAATGACGTCACACGTTTTCGTGGGTTATTGTTGGCGGATGTAGGATAATTGTTTCTTATTGGTTCAACTAATGAGTAGTTGATGAGAAGTTGACGAGTTGTCCTCATTTCACACACAAACGCACACACTCACGCACACACACACACACACACACACACACACACACACACACACACACACACACACACACACACACACACACACACACACACACACACACACACCGCAACGGTAGTAAAAGTAGTAGTAGTAATAATAATAGTAATAATAATAATAATAATAATAATAATAATAATAATAATAATAATAATAATAATAATAATAATAATAATAATAATAATAATAATAATAATAATAATAATAATGATGATGATGATGATAATGATAATGGAGAAAAGTAACAAAATATTTACAGCATAACAACACAAATCAGGAGGAGAAGGACATTGTAGCAACACCAGTTCCCAGGCTCTGTGTAAGATGGGGACTTCGAACTGATAAACAA
Source organism: Oratosquilla oratoria (assembly GCF_046742065.1). Taxonomy (NCBI): domain Eukaryota; kingdom Metazoa; phylum Arthropoda; class Malacostraca; order Stomatopoda; family Squillidae; genus Oratosquilla; species Oratosquilla oratoria. The sequence goes on along the minus strand of NC_134809.1, from coordinate 28,240,732 downwards.
AAGAACATAAGAAAGAGACTGCAAGAGACCATAAGGCTTACACTAGGGAGTTAAATTCAGTACCGTCGGAACACACCAGCGCTTATATCTTTGTGGACAATATTCACCCAGAAGAGGGCCTACGCCAAGAGACGCTGAGTAGCTGCGGCCGAAGCCGTCACATTTCCCTTACTATGCACGTTAAGGATTGTTGGTGACAGGTAACAGCCACTGCTGGGAAATGGAGAAGAGTGCAGGATTCGAACCCACAACTAAGCGAATGCGAGGCCAGCACGCCTTCGATTGTTCCACCAGCGCAGGGATAGCTTAAGTTGAAAGTGATCATATTTTTATATTTTATTTTTATTTTTTTCATTATAATTTTTGTGAAAAATAATCTCCAATTATAAAAGAATACTACGCGACTCTGGTCAGTGGGGGTGTCACTTAAGTCCCACAGATATATAATAGACCGCATATAACATTTGGAGTCAGTACTCCATACGGAGGGGCACAAGTATACTTGGAACTGCACTCGCTCTTAGAATTTCACAATTTCTAACTCTGATACTGTCGATACGGGCGAGAAACGTGTGTAACCAGATCGTAAAACAAGACTTATAATCTCATCATTCTTACAAGGATGACCAGCGTTGGTTTCAAAGTATACACGTTCTTTCTTTCAATTATTTAATTTCTTCTTCGTCTTATTCTTCTACTTCTTCTTCTTCTTCTTCTTCCTCCTCTTCTTCTTTCTTCTTCTTCTTCTTTTTCTTCTTCTTTCTTTTTCTTCTTCTTCTTCTTCTTCTTTTTCTTCCTCCTCTTCTTCTTCTTCTTCTTCTTCTTCTTCTTCTTCTTCTTCTTCTTCTTCTTCTTCTTCTTCTTCTTCTTCTTCTTCTTCTTCTTCTTTATCTTACCTTCACACTCTCTCCTCCCCTTCCACTTATCCTGCCCTCTCTTCTCACTTCCTTCCCTTCCCTTCCCTTCCCTTCCCTTCCCTCTGGCCATTATTAACCCAAAATAAATGTATATTTTCTATTGTTTTCGGGTTTAGATGAATATATCAAGGGATGTGATCTGAATATAAAAACCCACACTTACACATACACACGCGATGTTACTGTCCCTATCGAACAAGGGGGTGATTTGTGTGTGTGTGTTTGTGCTTGTGTGTGTATGTGTATGTGCGCGCGCGCGCGTGTGTGTGTGTATGTGTGTGCGCGCGCAAGACACAGCATTACTCATTGTTTGGGTCATATATGATCTCCGAGCTCTCATTCAGGAAGGTAAATCTCTCTCTCTCTCTCTCTCTCTCTCTCTGTCTTTCTCTCGCTCACTCTCTCTCTCACTCACTCACACACACACACACACACACACACACACACACACACACACACACACACACACACACACACACACACACACACACACACACACACACACACACACACACACACACACACACACACACACACACACACACACACACACACTAAGAAGAGAGAATTGTTTACCATAAGAGAGGAAGAATGAAGGAGTTTGAATGTATTTGAGATGAAATGCATGAGAAGTATGATAGGGGTTACTAGGCTAGATAGAGTGAGAAATGAGGAGGTGAGGAGGAGAACAGGGGTGTTGATGAAAGAGTATTAGGATGGTTTGGATATATGGAAAGAACGAGTGAAGAAAGATTAGTAAAAGAGGTTTGGAAGGCAGAGGTGGAAGGAGTGAACATGAGGGGGCGTCCTAGAATGAGACGGATGGATGGGGTAGCAGGGGCATTACAAAAGAGAGGAATATCTGTTGAGGAAGGACGGGAGAGGACAGAAGATAGGGATGAATGGAGAAGGGTTGTGTATGGATGATGCTGTGATGCATGAGAGGTAGTTGGTGGGGGAGGGGGGGAGTATGTATGAGAAATAAATTGACACAGCCCAAAGGGATTTCTCCCCGTCTTCTCCTTTTCTACATGAGGGGACGGAGAGGGGGGCTCGCCGAATCAATGAAGCGACCTTGCTGTGGATGTGCTCTGTCTTGCGACACTGCTTCTGACCCAGGGCAATGGACAAGATGCAGGGATGACCCGTCATCCAGGAGGTGCCAAGATAAGAGGGAGGGAAGAGGGTAGAGGGGAGTGGAGTATGTAGGGGATGATGTGGGTGGGAGTGGTTTTCTATGCCTTTTTGGCTACCTCCCTTGTAAGGGGGAAAAGAGCCTTTAGTATATGTATGTATGTATAGTTTACCAGCGCCTCTGTCATTGAAGACAATCTCGGGCTGTTGCTGTGTGTGTGTGAGAGAGAGAGAGAGAGAGAGAAAGGGGGGAGGTAAGGAAGGGAGAGAAGTGGAATGAAGTGGAGTAGAATGGAGGGGTTTGTCACCTCCCAAAGGGTGAAACGATTAGCACGGATGACCCAACTCGACCCTTCGGGGGTCACCCGCCCTTAGGCGCACCAGGACGTTCTTCCTTAAGGGGGAAAAAGGACAAGAAGAAGAGGAACAGGGACACTAAAGCCAATGGGTGCCTAGGAAGGCGGGGCTTAGCAAAGAGGGTGGAGCTTAGTCAGGCAAAGGGGAGGAGCCTAGGGCTGATAGATCGGGAAATTTGGGGGAGCGGCTTCATGAATGAGACCCAACAGAGGAGAAGAAAAGATTCTTTGGATTGATCCCACGGGTGGAGTGGGGAGGCGGGGCTTAGTAGAAAGGGGCGGAGC
>NC_134809.1:28220540-28228040 GCF_046742065.1 Oratosquilla oratoria | reverse complement strand
CACGATGATTTTGTTTTGATGTTCTTCATGTGTTCACTGGTATGTTCCTTTTGTTTTCAGTTCTTCTAGAGTCACATTTCTTAATGTTTCTCCAAGAACTTCAAGACTCGAACTCGGTTACTTCCCATTACAAGGGTCATCTCTCTCTCTCTCTCTCTCTCTCTCTCTCTCTCTCTCTCTCTCTCTCTCTCTCTCTCTCTCTCTCTCTCTCTCTCTCTCTCTCTCTCTCTCTCTTTTTCCCTTCTACTCTCCTCTACTCTCCATCACTCCATACTCCTCTTTGACCATCTCTCTCCTCTTAACTACTTTCTACTCTCTTTTCGATGTTCTTATATTATCTCCCTTTTTTCTCTCCCCTACGGACCAGAATTACCCAGTGTTCTTTTAGGATCTTCACTAAAAATAGAAAATAAGTCATTACTTTCATCTTCTCCTCTTTCTCTCATAAGAACATAAGAATGGAGACTGCAAGAGACCATAAGGCTTACACTAGGCAGTTCCATGTCCATTACCACCTATTATCCCCATCCATAAAGTTGTCTAACCTTTTCTTAAAACAACCGATAGTTTCAGCGCTCACTACATGATTACTAAGTCCATATCATTCATTGACCACTCTATTGGCAAACCAGATCTTGCTTATTTCCTTCTTAAATCCAAATCATTCCAATTTAAATCCATAAATCCATTACTGCGAGTCTTGACCTGTTGTTTTAATATGATGACCTTGTCTGCATTTCTGTTTTACTCCTGCCTTCCTCTACGGTGTCCTTCCGGATAGAAGCGCTGGTTGTTCCCGACAATAGTCCCTGTCAGGGGGAGAGCGCTGTTGGGTTGATCAGGGATCTTCCCCTAGACCAGTGTTTCTTGACTTTTTCCGACCCTACAGTTACCCCTATAGTAATCAGGACTAGGTAGTGTAGCACTCCATTGATTCTCGTTAACATCTAATTATTAAACCATTAAACACGGTGACGCCCTTGATACAATTCATTCTAGCAAGACAGAGACCGTTTTCTATATATATGAGGACTTGAACTCCGACCTGAATTAGGTCTCGATCACTGAAGCCATCTTTCAATCAGGGCTCCGTCCCCTGAAATGAATCAAATTGCTTTTTCTCATTCGAAACAAAACGTTTGAAGGTCGTAACCATGTTTAAGGGGTTAAAGGATTAAAGTAAAGTAAAGTGAAGTACCCCCATGTTTTCAGAGCTTCCCAGCACTCCCTGAAATTGACTTCAGCACCCTTGATTAAGAAACGCTGCTCTAGAGACCTACTGGTCCTCAGATCGATCCTCTTACCCGGACTTCGTGTCCAAGGTCATATGCACCACTCTCCGATCATTCTTCCCAAAGACCCTTTCTTCGAAGGCTCTTCTGTTGGGAATCGAACTGAGTCGTCCCGGTTACCCTATGTATGGTCTCCTCCCTCCCGTTCTTCTTCTCTTTCTCTTCTTCCTCCTCTTCCTCCACTTCAAGGTTACCCTATGTATGTTCTCTTCCTTCACCCCTTCTTCCTCTTCCTGCTCCTCCTCCTCTTCCTTTCCGTTACTCTTTCCTTTCTCTTATTCCTCTTTTTCCTCCTCTTCTTCTCCTCCCTTCCTCTTCTTCCTTTTACTACCTTTGCTTCTCATCTTTCTCTTCCTGTTCTTCCTCCTCCTCCTATTTCCCGTTCTTCTTTTATTTTTCTTATTCGTCCTCTTTTTCCTCTTCTTCTCTTCCTTTTCTTTTTCGTCCTCTACATCTTCTTCTCCTTCCTTCCTCTTCCTCCTCTTCCTCCTCTTCCTCCCCTTCCACTTCTTCCTCCCCTTTCTTCCTTTCCTCAGTTCAGACGGACTTTTTCTCAGTTCCCTTCATTCACCCCACTCCCTCCTTCCCTCCTTCTCTCATTCCCTCCCTCCCTCCCTCCCTCCTTCCCCCCCTTTCTTCCCTTCCTTCATTCGCACATACTCTTCTTACCTCCCTCCTTCCTTCTCTTCCTCCCTTTTTCCCTTCCTCCATATTTTTCTTCTTACCTCTCCATCCTCCTTCCTTTCTTTCAACCTTTCTTCCCTTTTCCTTTCCTCCCACCTTCCCTCCCCCCTCGTTTACTCCTTCCCATCTTCCTTCTTTCCTTTCCTTTTTCTTTCCTTTAGCCCTCCCTTCGTTCCCTCACTGCGTTCCTTTCTTCTTTCTTTCCCTCTTTCCTCTCATCTTCCTTTCTCTTTCATACTTCCGATGTTCACAAAATGAACCATTTTAGAAAACTGAATAAAACCTCTTGTGTTTTAGTTAAGTTCTCTCTCAACTCTTCACTAGAACCCTACGACTGGTGATGGTTCCCCATCAGCTGAATAAAATCGTCTGGTGGTAGACAAACTACAACATATAAAGCTGAATACCCAGCGAAAGGTTTGATTTGATCGATATATATATATATATATATATATATATATATATAAATATATATATATATATATATATACATGCATACGCATACACACACACACACACACACACACACACACACACACACACACACACACACACACTATATATATATACACACACACATATATATATGTGTGTGTGTGTGTGTGTGTGTGTGTGTGTGTGTGTGTGTGTGTGTGTGTGTGTGTGTGTGTGTGTGTGTGTGTGTGTGTGTGTGTGTGTGTGTGTGTGTATGTCTGTGTGTGTGAGTATGTGTGTGATTATGTATGTATATACATGTCCCTCCCACTCCATTGATCTAAAATGGAAGTGGTAAACTTCAATTTCTGGTCCGTCTGTGATCCTTGTGGGACTATCGTGTTACCTCTTTTGGCCGCTAGAGGTCTCCCGAGAGAGAAAACGGCATCGCCTCGGGGACAGCAAGACAAGAATACACGAAACCAAACATGAAAACACAGGTTAAGCACTGGGACCAGGGGATGTTTCTCCGTGTAGATCATAATCACACGGGGACAACAGGAATGAATATATATAGATGCTTATGTCAACCTGAATAGGGGTATTATGATTTTTTTTTTTTTTTTTTTTTTTTTTTTTTTTTTTTTTTTTTTTTTTTTTTTTTTTTTTTTTTTTTTTTTTTTTTTTTTTTTTTTTTTTTTTTTTTTTTGCGGAGTACCCCAGTGATCAATGGACTCCGTGTTGACGTTACTGAGTATATAAAAATATCACCAAAATATTTCAGATTTCTTCTGACCCTTTGATCACTGTGGCATGCTTCGCAGATTCTATTTTGATTTTGTCTGCCAAAGCACTGTTTAATTAATTTCAGAATGTGACATTTTCCCCCTCATAAGGTGGGTTTGCCGTGTCAAGACATACACCCACTCTAAACCCATCCAACACTCACTCTAAACCCATCTTAGCACCTCGTGGATAAAGGGTCATCCCTTTTTCACGCCAAACGGCTCGGGGTAGAAACAGTGCAGTGAGCCACAGTACCTCCACAGCAGGACCCGACAGCCGAAGTTGGTTAACCCCCACGGCTTCTTTTACGTGGCGACCCCCTCCCTCTTACTTCATCTACTCTCAATTTTAAAATGATTTCTTCAATTCATGAATGAAATTGCTTAGCAGCGGCAAGAATGAAGTATATAAAGCATACCATCTTGGGGGATAAGCTTCATCAGTGTTAAATTATTTCTGTCTCGTAACTGTTAAGATTGGCTGTTATCTGTCGGATGAACAATGTTATTGTTATCGTTATTGTTGTTGCTCTCGTTATACTGTTACTGTCACTGTTATTGTCATATTGTTATCGTCTTATTGTTATTGTTATCGTGTTATTGTCAATGTTATCGTTATTGTTGTTCGTATATGTTTAAACCCAATCAACCCAGAAATTATACAGTAAATATGGAAAATATAATCATAATGACTTTTGTTAATACACTCATGAATACCATAAACATCGCCTGTGTAATCATCATAAATAAGAAATGTTTCAGTGTTGATTATGTAAATATATTATTGTAATCATGATAAAACCATTTTGTATGTGTAACGTGTAATTATGAAAAACTTGGTTCATATGAAATGATCGCTAGTTAATATAGACATTTTATACATATGAAATTATTCTCTTATTTTTAGGCTCGCGAATTTCTATTTCTATTTATTTATTTATTTATTTATTTATTTATTTATCTACTTATTTATCATTTATCTATTATTTATCTATTATTTATTTATATATTTAATATTTATTTATTATTTATCTATTTATTTATCTATTTATTATCTATTTATTTATTTAATTATCTATTTATTATTTATTATTCACTTATTTATTTATCTATTTATTATCTATTTATCTATTATTCATTTTTTTACTTATCTATTTCTTTATTTATTTATTTATTTATCTATTAAGTAACTTGAATGGAACATGAAATTTTAACCCTTGAAATCCAAGGGAGGGTGACTCATACAACTAATGATCATTTACCGACAATTAAAATAAAATATGCGAGAAACAGAATATATAAGTTACGTGACCGAATTCTAAGCTCTTCAGTCTGAAGGTTAACCTCAGACAAATTAATCTTTTTGCGTCAACTAGGACAAAGTTCTTAAAGTACGTCCTTGAGTTAGTGAAGTTAATCTCGTTGATTAAAGAGGCTTTTAGTGGAGAAACTTTGGTCAGGTTTCGACCTCGACATCACTCAAAACGTAGCCCAGAGCCAAGTGCCTCATGAAACAGCTTTTAAGAGGGGATGTGTGATTACATAAAGCTGTTCTCCTTTGGGCTTGTTTCAATACAGTACTTATTGATTGTACCCGCGTGAGTGAAAGATTTCTTTTTGTTTTTTCGTCTCTTTGGAGTTCGTGTGGGATATGTTCGTTATTTCCCTCAAGTGATCAGTCACTTTGGTGCACAGGAGTACGTTCTGTGTCATAATGCATCGTATGTTATTTCCTTTATTACATTTGGACTAATTTTTTTTTTTTTTTTTTTTTTTTTTTTTTACCCGAGAAGGATTTCATAAGTGTGTAATAGGGTGTCCATTCTCATGTATTTATGGCTAAGTGTGTTTGTGTGTGTGTGCAATTGAAGTATGGTATTTTAGTTACTAAACTGACAGAAAGGAACAATAGACTTCATGAAGAGGCTTGACTAGAAATGGGATTAGTATTGAGAGGAACCTTTGAATCCGATGTGATATGGCCATAGTATGAGAATGTATGGCAGTAGACATCCTCAGAGGCTGCAGAGATCAATGATAGCGGGATTAAGAGAACAAGATGTATTTTAGCAGAGCTTCTTACGCTTCTATCCTTTAGGGTAAATAATTAAAGCTACAGTTACTCTAGTCAACGGAAGGGTTGGATTCCAACGATTAAGTTGGATTTCGTCCAATATTGGAGTGTAATAACTGCAGATTAAAAAAAAATACATTTCAACTACCTGAATCTTTTGAATCCAACCATTCTGTTGACTAGTAGAACCGTAGCTTAAGAGTTATAGAGATAGTACAAGAGATGTGTAGCTGAATGGATAGAAAATAGAAAACAAAAGTCATCAGTATTTTGATTTGTCGATTAGTTTTTAATAATAGAAAAATAATGTGTGACTCTGGTCCATAAGGATGTCACCAAGGCTCCTAAATCATTGATTGCATAAAGATGATGCAGTGGGTACCTTATATGGGAGAGGGATAGACCTAGGATATGGTTAGGGAGGACGAGGTGAGAAAAACACATGTTCAGGATGTCCAAGAACAGAACATGTGTGTGGGTGATAGAGAGAGCTAGAAAGAGAAAGAGAGAAAGAGAGCGATGGAGAGAGAGTGAGGATGTTCCTTTCCGACGGCCAGCAGCACGTGTCACGTCTAAAGACTGATTTGAACGAAAATTGTGTGTGTGTGTGTGTGTGTGTGTGTGTGTGTGTGTGTGTGTGTGTGTGTGTGTGTGTGTGTGTGTGTGTGTATGTGTGTGCCTGTGGGGTGTGTGCATAAGTGAATACATCCACATTGTCAAACTAGATATTTGATGAGTAATTATTCATCTTGATAAACGAATCGACGTTAAAGGCTCATAATCGTAGTTACACAGATATGACTATTGTATCACAAATCCGATTATTTTCACTCAACTAACTTTTAGTCAAATATTCTCAAAACAAAAGAGTAACTTTAATTCGTTTATGAAAACAAAACAAAGATTTTTCTATTATACTAATTTTTTATATTTTGTTTTTAATTCCTGGATCTGGTTGTATACAAACATACATACTTACATACATACATACATACATTCAGACAGACAGACAGACAAACATACACACACACACACACACACACACATACAGATATATATATATATATATATATATACATATATACATATATACATATATATTTATATATATGTATGTATGTATATATTATATATATATATATACATATATATATATATATATATATATATATAAGTGTACATATGTGTATATATATATATATATATATATATAATATGTATGTACATACATATACATATATATATATATATATATATATATATATATATATGTACATATAGAAATTGTTCCAGTTTCTTTGATCTGTGGAACTGTGCGTGTCAACAGCGTCTCATAGTGCGCAAGTTAATGTCAATTCACATGTACTCTTTCACTGCAGTGGTTATGCAAGTAAATGTTAAATCCTAGGCAAACTTATTTTTGTTTGATCTTTTTTCGTCACATTTTGTTTATCTAAAGCATTCATGTCATTTTTCGATACTGTAACAAGGTTTCAGGTCTTTCAGCTTCTGAAATTTTACTTCAACTTCTCTCCCCGCGCCCGTCCCCCGCCAGACTTACTGGAAGACTAAGGTATGTCAACAAAATAGTTTAAAGATTTAAATGAACATGTTTTATAAAGTGTAATTTTTTAATTAAATTAGATTAAAAAAATAAGCGGCTTAGCTATGAATGTGCTGTGTCTTGCTGCATTGCTTCTGAACCAGAGCAGCTGGTGAGATGCAGGGACGACCCGTCATCCAGGAGGAGCCAAGAAAAGAGGGAGGGAGTGAGGGAGGGGTGGTGAATGGGAGTGGAGTATGTGGGCATGAAGTGGGTGGAAGTGGAATTATGCTTTTTGATAATGGCTACCTCCCTTGTAAAGGGGAAAAAGCCCCTGGTTAATGTATGTACCCTATTATAAGGTGGGGAAATGGACCTTTTGGTATGTGTAGATGGATGTGTCTGGATGGTAATTCTGTCAAGAGTCTAGATATTTACTATGCAAAGACAGATTTAGGCACCTTAATTTACACTTTCCTGAAAGGCGTAGCGTGCGGAGTGATCAAATTGAGGTATTCAAATGGGTCAAGGACTTTAACAAGGATGATGCAGACAAAGTCATCATATTAAGGCAGCAGGGTAGCACTCGTAGTAATGGGTTTAAATTGGACAAATTTAGGTTTAAGAAGAAAATAGGCAGGAATAGGTTTACCAATAGTGGTTAACGAATGAAATAGACTTAGTAACTATGTAGTGAGCGCTGAAGCT
>NC_134809.1:28203040-28205540 GCF_046742065.1 Oratosquilla oratoria | reverse complement strand
CCCTCCTTCCCCCTCTTTCCTCCTCCTCCTCCTCCTCCTCCCTCCTCAACCTTTATATTCCACCTCCACCTCCTTTTCCTCCCCCCACTCCCTCCCTTCGTCCCCAACTGACTCGGGCGAATGTCTGCAAACAGGTCCGGTCCGGACCTTTGGGTCGCATCCTGGAGGTCCTTCCCGGAAGCGAAGGAAGGCAAACAAACCCAAGATCCCTTGTTTGCACTTCCGGGCCGTTGTTTGCATTGTACGCATGACTCCGATTGTGTAGTTTCATGGCCCGACAAATAACATCAACTGTAGTTCCGGCGTTTCCCTCCAGTTCCCCCCTCCTCCTCCTCTTCCCCTCCTCCTCCTCCTCCTCCTCCCCCTCCTCCTCCTCCTCCCCCTCCTCCTCCTCCTCCTCCTCCTTCTCTTTCTACCCATCCTCCCCTCCTCCTCCTTCTCCTGCTCCTCCATTTCTTACCTCTCTTCTCCTCCTCCTCCTCCTCCTCCTTCTCCCCTCACCTTCTCCTCCCCCCTCCTCCTCCTCTTCTTCCCCTTTCCATCCTCCTCCTCCTCCTCTTCTTTGCCCTCCTTTTCCTTCACTCCTCCTCCTCTTACTCCTCCTCTTCCTCCCCTCCTCCTTCACCCTTCCCCCTTCTCCTCTTCCTCCTCCTTTTTTTTTATCTACTCCTCTTTCTACACATCTTCCCTCCCTTCTTCCTCCTATTATGCTACTGGTACCTCTCCTATCTCTACCCCTGCTATCCTCCTCCTTTTCCTCCTCATCCTCTTCCTCATCTTCTTCATCTCTTCCTCTTTCTACTCATCTTCCTTCTCTTCCTCCTTCTCCTCTTACCAACACCTTTCCAATCTCTATCCCTGTTATCCCTCTTATTTTTCCTCTTTTCCCTCTTTTCCTACTCTTCTCTCTCCTCCTCCCCTCCCTCTTCTTTCTGGTCATCTTTCCCCTCCTCCTCCTCCTCCTCCTCCTACTGCTACCACTACCTCTTCTAAATTTACCCCCAAGCTATCCATCCTCCTTTCCCTCCTCTTCCTCCTTCTCCTTTTCTTCCTTTTTCCTGTCTTCCTTCTGAGCAAAAGTCGACTTCGTAGATTTTCAGAAGCTTCTGTCGAAGCTTCTGGTGAAGCTTCTGGCTGCTCGAAGAAACGGAAAGAACAACGTACTCGCCGAAGACTGTTTCATAAAGAAGAGTAGGAGGAAGAGGGGGAAGGGCGAGAAAGGAGGGAGATGTAGGAATGAATAAAATGAAGAAGAGGAGGAGGAGGAGGAGAATGTGTAGGGGGGAATGGAGTTGTTGAAGGTTTGTGGAGTGGAAGGAAGAGGACGAATAGAAAGAGAAGAAGAAAAGAAAAGGAAGAGGAAGAGAAGGAAGAGGAGTGTTGAGGAGAGAGGAGGAAGATAGATATAGGAAGAAAGGAAAATAGGAGGAGGAAGAGGAGGAAGAAAGGGAGGTACATGAGGTTTGTGGAGAGTAGGAGGAAGGAAGAGGAGGAGTAGAGAAGGAAAAGGGAAAGGGAGTTGTTGTGAGGAAGAAAAGGAGGAGGAGGAGGAAAGGAAGGAGTAGAAAGATTTGAAGAGAGGAGGAGGAGGAAGAGGTGGTGTAGAAGGGGTAGAAAAGAAACAGGAGGAGAAAAAGACGAAAAAGGAGGTGGGCGAGGAGAGTGGGAAACGTTGGGAAGAGTCAAAGGAAGAGAAAGAAGAGGAGGAGGAGGAGGAAGAGGTGGTGAGGAAGAGGTAGAAAAGAAACAGGAGGAGAAGGAGGAGAAAAGGGATGTGTGCGAGGAGAGTGGGAGACTTGGGAAGATTCAAAGGAAGAGAAAGAGGAGGAGGAGGAGGAAGACGGAATGGAGAGCGGAAGGGAGATGTCAGGGGGTGGAAAGGGAAGGACGAGGAAAGGGAAATAGGCGCAGGGAGGATGAAGGATACGAGAAGGAAAGGGAAGGGAAAGGAAATATGGGAAAGAGTGAGAAGTAAAAATGTTTGGACGGAAAGAAGAGTGAAAGGAGGAAGAAGAGAACTAAAGACTAAGGAGGGTGAAGAGAAGGAGGAGGGGGAAGATGAAGGAGAGAAGAAGGAGGAGGGGGAAGGAGAGGAGGAAGAGGAGGAGGAGAAGTAAGGTGTGGACGAGGAGGAGGGGGAAGAGCAAGCGAGGAAGGACTAGGAAGTTAAAGGTAGAGAAGGAAAGTGTGAGGAGGGTGAAGAAAAGGAAGAGGAGGAGGAAGGAGGAAAGGAGGAGGAGGGGAAAGGAGAGGCGAAGAAAAACAAGGAAGGAAAAGGTGGAGAAGGAAGGTCTGAAGAGTGCGAAGACGAGGAGGAGGAGGAGGAGGAGGAGGACAAGGAGAAAGAGGAAGGGGAGGCCATAAAAGAGGAGGAGGAGGAGGAAGGTGAGGAAATAAAGTGGAGTAGGTGAGGAGAAGATTAGGACAGTAGGAGGAAGATAGGGGAAGGAGGGAGGAGAATGAGGGAGAAATGAGAGGTGTTAGAAGGATCCGCAGCTCC
>NC_134809.1:28153040-28198040 GCF_046742065.1 Oratosquilla oratoria | reverse complement strand
CTAAAGGTTTCTGAGAGGTCTCTAGAATGTCCCTAGAGGATCTTTAGAATGCCTCTAGAGAATATACGGAGATCTCTAGGTTTCTAAGATCTCTAGAAAGTCCCTAGAGGGTCTCTAGAATGCCCCTAGGGAATGTACGGAGATCTCTAGTTTTCTGATAGGTCTCAAGGTCACTAGAGGATCTCTAGAATGCCTCTAGAGAATGTATGGAGGTCTTTAGGTTTCTGAGAGGTCTCTAGAAGGCCCATAGAGGGTCTCTAGAATACCCCTGGAGAAAATACGGAGATTTCTAGGTTTCTGGGAGGTCTCTAGGTTACTGGAAGATCTCTAGAATGCCTCTAGAGAATGTATGAAGGTCTCTAGGTTTCTGATTGATCTCTAGAAGGTCCCTAGAAGTTCTCTAGAGTGCCTCTCAAAACCCTAGAGTCTTCTGTATATTCTCTAGAGTCTAGAAAATATACAGAAGTTTCTAGGTTTTTGAGAGGCCTCTAGAAGGTGTCTCATAATATCTCAGGAAGGTCCTTAGGTTTCTAGAAAGGCAAAATGGTGATTTGAGTGAGTTTTTAGGTTTCTGATATGTCTCTAGAAAGTATCTAGAGGAACTCTAGAAGGTCCCTGGGTCTCTAAAAAGGCAAAATTGTAGTTTGAGTGAGTCTCTAGCTTTCGAAGAGGTCTCTAGAAGGTCCCTAGAAGATCTCTAGAAGGTCCGTGGGTCTCTAGAAAGGCGAAATGGTGGTTTGAGTGAGGGTGAACGTTTTCTGAATATTTTCTGAAGAACGAACGGGCGAAAAGTGGTGGGATTGAAAACGAGAGACCAGAGGGAAATGCAGAAGGAGCAGGAAGACGAAGTGGAGGAGGAGGAGGAAGAAGGAGAAGGAGAAGGAGGAGGAGGAGGAGGAGGAAGAAGAGCAGAAGCAAGAGGAGGAGGAAGAAGAGCAGAAGCAAGAGGAGGAGGAGGAATAAGAATAGGAGGAAGAAGAAGAGGAGGGGGAAGAACAAGAAGAGGAGGGGGAGGAAGAGCAAAAGCAAGAAGAGGAGGAAGAAGAGCAGAAGCAAGAGGAGGAGGAGGAATAAGAATAGGAGGAAGAAGAAGAGGAGGAGGAGGAACAAGAAGAGGAGGGGGAGAAAGAGGAGGAGGAAGAAGAGCAGAAGCGAGAGGAGGAGGAAGAAGAGCAGAAGCAATAGGAGGAGGAGGAATAAGAATAGGAGGAAGAAGAAGAAGAGGAGGAGGAAGAACAAGAAGAGGAGGGGAAAAAGAAGAGGAGGAAGAAGAGCAGGAGCAAGACAAGGAGGAGGAATAAGAAGAGGAGGAAGAAGAAGAGGAGGAGGAGGGAGAACAAGAAGAGGAGGAGGAGAAAGAGGTGAAGGAGGAAGAAGAGCAGGGGGCAGAGGAGGAGAAGTTGAAAAGTCGAATCTTATATAGCACAGAAAACGGAACAGGGGGGATAGCCATTGCTGTGGGGGAAATTGGGAGAATACAGATATGAGAAAGGCGAGATGGTTGAATTGAAAAATGAAGAGGAGACTAAAAGGAAGAGGAAGAGGAAGAAGGAGGAAGAGGGGAAGACTGAGCCTAGTTGAGAACCTCAAGTAGATATGGCAGAAAACGGAGGCTGAAAATGTGAAAAAGAAAATGGGATCGATGATATAAAGTGGTCGTGATGGATGTGGTGGAAGAAGGGTAGAAGGAGGAGGGGGAAGAGGAGGAGGAGGAGGAAGAAAAAGAAGAAGAAAAGAAGGAGGAAGAGTTGGAGAGGAGAGACAGGGAGATAAAGAAGAAAATGAACATTTAGAGAAGAGGAAGGCTAGGATGAAGAGAAGAGGAACGAATTTCCAAGGGAGAGGATTGAGAGGAGAAGGAGGAGGAGGAGGAGGAGGGCACGAAATGGAGGAAGTAGAAGAGGAGAGAGAGAGAGAGAGGGGGGGAGAGATGGGGAGAGGAGAGGGGACCTTTTCAACATAGGGGTAAATGAAGGGTAAAATAGCATGGATGGGACCAAGGAAGTAAGGAGGAGGAAGAAGAGGAGGAGGAGGAGTTTCTATTGGCAATCTAGAAAACCATTGTCAAAATGGGGGAAGAAAACGGGATGTGAAAGGAGGCCAACAGAAAACGGTATGTGGCAAGAGGCCAACAGAAAACGGGCGTTGGGTGAACAAATAGGAAATGTAAAAAGGGAAATGAAAAGGGAAGTAGAAATGAAAAAATCTTAATCAAAATGAAAAGACGGAAGAAAAATAAAAAGTTGAGCTGAGAAAATGGAAGCAATATGAAAAAGAGAGGAAGGAAGAGACGAAGAAAGAGGCGAAGAGATAGCAAAGTCTAGAGAGTAGACAAAATTAGAATAAACAAAGAAAAAAAATCTAGAAAGACGTAGAATGCGGGGGTGATCTAATAGAGGTGTTCAGTTGGGTCAAGGGCTTTAACAAGGAGGATGCAAACAAGGTCATTATATTGAGACAACAGATCAGAACTCGCAGTGATGGATTTGAATTGAACAGTTAGATTTACGTAGGAAATAGGCAAGAACTGGTTTAAGAAATTGTTAGATAGCTTTATGGATGGGAGTGATAGGTGGTAATGGACATGGAACTGCCTAATGTAGGCTTTATAGCTTCTTGCAGTCTCCTTCTTATGTTTTTAAGAAATAAAAGGAAAGGAAAAACATGAAGGGGAAGAAAATTGAAAAGAGAAGGGAAGAAAAAAGACAAAAATTGGAAGAAAGAAGAAAAAAATGATATAAGAGAGGGACAAAAGATTTGGAAAAGAAAACGAAAAAGGAAGATTATCAAAGAAAGCGGAAGAAGTAAGAAGAAAGATAATTAAAAATGAGAGGAAAAGAAGATAGGAAAAAAAGAAAGATTATAAAATAAAACGGAAGAAAGAAAAATGAAGATAATTAGAAAAGTGAGGAAAAGAAAAAAGGAAAAGGAAAATTATAAAATAGAACAGAAGAAGGAAGAACAAAGAGATTCAGGAAAATGAGGAAAAGAAAAATAGAATATTAAAAAAAGAGTGGAGGTGTGAATAGTACAGGGTAAGTAAAATTAAAATACTCACGTAGAAAAAAATAAAAAAGAAGAGGAAAGGAACATAAGAGAAGAGAAGATGAAAGAAAATGGAAGAAAGAGGAGAATTGGAAAGGAGAGGGAAAAGAGAAAAAAAGAAAAAAGGAAGAAGGAAGTGAATTAGAAAGGAATAGCAAATGAAAAAATGAAGAAAAGAAAATAGAAGACGGAAGAACAGATGGAATTAAAAAGTAGAATAAAGACAAATTAACAAGAAAAAAGACAATAAGAATTAACAAGAAAATAAAAGAAAAAAGGGAAAACAACAAAAGAAGAGTAACAAAGAGAAATACAAAGAACAAAGAAAAAAGAAAACAAAAGAAAAAAGACCAAAGAGACTTACAAAGGAGAGAAAAAGTTTATATATATATATATACATACATATATATATATATATATATAAATATATATAAATATATATATATATATATATGTATATATATATGTATATACTGTATGTGTGTGTGTGTGTATTCACTTGGTCTTTGGATCACGTGTTGGACTCGTGATCGACAGCTATTTCCCTCCTGGAAGAGAGCTCAGAGCTCGTAGGTCCGATCTATGGGTAATGCTATGACCTTGCACACACACACACACCCAACTCCCCGCCCACGAGAGTCAGAGTACGACCCGAGGCACAGCGATACCGAAATAATTTCGGCCCTGGGCAGGATTCGAACTGGGTACTAGGAGCATTTCTGCTTCCCATTCCAGCGCTCTACCAACTGTACCACCAACTGTGTGTGTGTGTGTGTGTGTGTGTGTGTGTGTGTGTGTGTGTGTGTGTGTGTGTGTGTGTGTGTGTGTGTGTGTGTGTGTGTGTGTGTGTGTGTGTGTGTGTGTGAAGAAAATAAGTAACAAGAGAAATAAAACCTGAACTAATCAGCGCTTCTATCCTTGGGATGAGAATGAAACAATTATTTAGTTAACCGCATCAGAAAGGATGATTAACACTGGATGATGCGTTTTATTGAAAGAAATATGTTGTATCAAATGACTCCCGATTTTCTTAGTTGAATAAAACATTAAGTGGTCGAGACCCAAGTCTTAAATAAACACGGTTTTCCGTTCTTTGTTGTGCTAATGGTCACTGGTATTTAGCGGAAAGACTTGATATAACAAAAAATCCCGTTAAATCAGAGGGAAATGTTGATCAGAGTAGAAACAGCGAAACAAGACCTAGAAACCTGATAAAAGAAAATGGGAAAAAAGTAAAGAAAAAGGAATAAGACTCAAAGAAAACGGAAATCACAGAACAAAAATCGCAGAAAACGGTATTCATCGAAGTAAACACTAGAATCAGGAGAGCCGAAAATCCTGGGGAAAGAAAATGGAAGAGAAGTAAAGAAAACGGGGTAAATGAGAGAAAACGGAATCTGGAAAGAGAGAAAAAAAGGGAAAGAATATTGAAGAAAATGGGAGGAGGGGAGGCGAGAGGCACTAGTGAAGAAACAGGACCTTGTTAGGCGCGAATAGAAGGGAACCACTCACTTACACACTCATTCACTCACTTACTCACTCATTCACTCTCTCTCTCACTCACTCACTCATTCACTCACTCACTCACTCTCTCACTCACTCATTCACTCTCTCTCTCACTCACTCACTCATTCCCTCACTCACTCACTCTCTCACTCACTCATTCCCTCACTCACTCGCTCACTCACTCACTCTCTCACTCACTCATTCCCTCCCTCACTCTCTCACTCACTCACTCACTCACTCACTCACTCACTCACTCACTCACTTTCTCACTCACTCTTTTATTCACTCATTCACTCACTCCCTTGCTCACTCACTCATTCCCTCACTAACTCAACCTCTCATTCACTCGCTCACTCAATCACTCTCTCCGTCCCTCACTTACTCACACCCTCTCTCCCTTACTCACTCTCACTCACTCGCTCCCTCCCTTCTTCCCTCCTTCCTTCCCTCACTCACTCGCTCGCTCACTCACTCACTCATTCACTTACTCATTCCCTCACTCCCTCATTCACTTCCTCACTCACTCCATCACGCACTCCATCACTCTCTTGCTCACTCCTCATTCACTCCATCACTCACTCACTCACTCACTCACTGACTCACTCCTTCATTCTCTCTCCCACTCACTCCTTCACTCCTCCATTCACTCCTTGACTCCCTCACTCCCTCACTCTCTCTCTCACTCACTCTTTCACTCCTTCACTCACTCCCTCAACCCCTCACTCCCTGACTTACTCCTTCACTCTCTCTCTCACTCACTCCTTCACTCCTTCACTCACCCATTCACTTCCTGACTCACTCCCTCACTCTCTCTCTCACTCACTCCTCTACTCCTCCACTCACTCCTTGACTCCTTCCCTCACTCACTCACTCACTCACTCCCGCTGGATGAAGAGGAGGAATGTAGTTTTTGCAAAAATCACTCCACCCAATGAAGGGAGTCAGGTGAAGGGTTTCTTGTCTCTGACTCCCTTCACCTTCCCATCTCCTTTCCCTTCATCTTTCCTTTCCCTTCTCCCTTTCTCCCCTTCTCCCTTTCCCCTTCTCCCTTTCGCCTTCTCCTTTCCCATTCACCTTCCCTTCTCCTTTCCTTCCCTCTTTCCTTTCTCCTTCTCCCTTTCCCTTCTCCTTTCCCCTTCTCCCTTTTCCTTTTGCCTTTCTTCTTTCCCCTTCTCCTTCCCTTCTCCTTTCCCTTCATCTTTCCTTTCCCTTCTCCCTTTCTCCCCTTCTCCCTTTCCCCTTCTCCTTTCCCCTTCACCTTCCCTTCTCATTTCCCTCCCTCTTTCCTTTCTCCTTCTCCCTTTCCCTTCTCCTTTCCCCTTCTCCCTTTTGCCTTTTCCTTTTGCCTTTATTCTTTCCCCTTCTCATTCACTTCTCCTTTCCCTTCATCTTGCCTTTCTCCTTCTCCCTTTCCCTTCTCCTTTCCTTTCCCTTCTCCCTTTCCCCTTCTTCCTTTCCCTTCTTCTTTCTCTTCTCCCTTTCACCCTTTTCCCTTTCCACTTCTGCTTTCCCTTCTTTGCCTTTCCTCCTCCCTTTCTCCTCCTTTTATCTTTCCTTCTCCTCTTCCCTCCCTCTCCCCATTTCCCTCATTTTCCCTTCTATTCTCTCTTCTCACTTTCCTTTTCCTTTCCCTTCCCCTTTCCCTTCTCCTTTCCCTTCTCTTTTTACTTCTTCTTTTCCTTCACCTTTCCCGTCCCTTTCCTTTTCCTTCCCTTCTACTTTTTCTTCTCCTCTCCAATCTTTTTTACCTTTTTTCTCCCTTTCCCCTTCTCCTTTCCCTTGCCTTCTCTCTTTCCCCACCCCTCCCCATTACCTATATGTCCCCTTCTCTTTTCCCTTCCCCTTTCCTTTCTCCTTTCCCTTCCCCTTTCCTTTCTCCTTTCTCTTCTTTCTTTTCACCTTTTCATTCTCCTTTTCCTCTTCCTTTCCCTTCCCCTTTCCCTTCTTCTTTCCCTTCCAATTTCCCATTCCTCCTTCCCTTTTACCCCTAATCTCCCCCTTCCCCGATCCCTTTCTCATTCCTCTCCCTCATTCCCCCTTTCCCTTCCCCATTTCCTTCCCCGTCTCCCATTCCCCTTTCCGTTCTCTTACATTGTCTTCCCTTTTCCTTCCCTTCCCCTCATTTCCCCTCACTTCAAATCCAATCCCTTTCTTTCCCGTTCCTTCCCTTCCCCTCCTTTCCATTCACTCCTAACCTCTTTCTCTTTTTCCCCTCTTTTCCCCACCTCTCCCGTTTCCTTCCTTTCCCCTTCACTCCCAAGTCTTTCTCCTTTTCCCCTCTCTTTCCCCTTTCCCCCCTTCCCCCAAGGAGGAGGAGGAGGAGGAGGGTAGGAAGGAGGAGGAGAAGGAGGAATTCTTTCACATGTGGGACGCCTATCGACATATGTGTTGCCTCTTCTTACAATAAAATCGTTTATTTGTTTATTTATTTTGTTTATTCATGAATGAATTTTTTAGTTATATGTTTTATTTGCTAATTTATGTATTTACTTATCACTTATTTTTCATTTTATTATTATTGTTATTATCTATTTAATTATTTATTAATTTATTTATTGTTACCTAATTTGACCTGGCATATGAGGCCTCTCGTCCCTATTTTTAATAGATAAATAAATAGATAAATAGATAAACGTAAATAAACAAAAATGGGTCAGTCTTTCGTTAATCACTGTGTATGGATGATGCTGTGATGCATTAGGGGGAGTGGGAGGGGGATGGTGGTGAGGGAGTATGTTTGAGAAATAAAATGACGCAGCCCGAAGGGATTTCTCCCTGTCTTCTCCATTTCTGGATGAGGAGACGAGGGGTAGGTGTCGCCGATTTAATGAAGCGGCCTTGCTGTGGATGTGCTGTGTCTTGCGACACTGCTTCTGACCCAGGGGAGTGGACAAGATGCAGGGATGACTCGTCATCCATGAGGTGCCAAGATGTGAGGGAGGAAAGAGGGTGGAGGGGAGTGGAGTATGTAGGGGATGGAATGTATGGGAGTGGTTTCTATGCCTTTTTCTTTTCAGCTACATCTTGTGTAAGGGGGAAAAAGCCTTTGGTATATGTATGTATGTACTGCATAGGTTAAAACCCTAGATATTTTAGTCTTATATTTTATTGTAATTGATAATTCTTTACATTATACCGTAGTATATTTAGTATTTTATACAATATCAAGCTACAGGATGTAGCATTGATTTTTCAATTTTTTCATTTCTCTCCAAGACTATTACCACCGAGGGTAATATAATTACCCATAGGTCATGGTAATCTAATCAACCCTAGTATGGTAACCACCGCAGGTGAGGGTAATTCAATTACCCCTAGTATTGTAGCCACTGCATGGGAGGGTAATTTGATTACCTCTAGTATGGTCACCACTCCAGCGGAGGGTAATTTAATTACCTATGGTGTGGTGGTAACCACTGAAAGGTAGGGTATTTTAATTACTTCTGGTACGGTAGCCATTGCACTGGATCATTAATCTACAGCAAGAGACGATATCACTGAAAACGCACAACTACAAAGAAAACGGAAGATGTAGTCTATTACGTCATCATTAATCTTAAAGAGTGACGTCACTGTTATGTGCACGGGGAGACTATCCAGATCATGGCCAGGTTGAAGGAGGTGAAAGATGAACCTATGAAATTTATTTATTTATTTATCTATTTACTTATTTATTCATTTATTTATTTGGATATTATTTATTTATCTATTTAAATATTTATATGCTTATTTATATTTATTTATTTATTTATTTATATATCAACTTATTTATTTATTTATCTATATATTTATTTATTTATTTATTTATTTACTTATTTATTGTTCACAGTATCAATCATTGAATGGATGGATGGATACTTTCGGAACACTGTTTTTCACGGGTCGTTCCCTTAGCTGAATGAAATTATCTGGCAATGTGGGATAACAATCAGCGTTGTGAACGTGTATAGATAACACACGCACATACACACATACACACACACACACACACACACACACACACACACACACACACACACACACACACACACACACACGACTCGGTGGCGCGGTTGGTAGAATCTCAGACTTCAGTACGGGGCTTACGGCGGTACCTGGTTCGAATCCTGCCCAGGGCTGAAATTATTTCAGTATTGCTGCGCTTCGAGTCGTTACTCCAACTCTCGTGGGCGGGGAGTTGGGTGTGTGTGTGCGTGTAAGGTCATAGCATTACCCATAGATCGGTCATACGAGCTCTGAACTCTCTTCCGGGAGGGAAATAGCTGTCGATCACGAGTCCAACACGTGATAAAAAAAAGACCAAGGTGAATACACACACACACACACACACACACACACACACACACACACACACACACACACACACACACACACACACACACGCACACACACACATACAGGTTAAATGTATATTTATTTTATGATTTTGCAGCCATTAATAAAAATGAAATATTATCAACATTGGCATCTGCGTTCATGACGTAACGAGACCGTTAAAATGTTATTATTTGAAATTACCGTATTCATAGTTAATTTCAAAACATACTGTGTACTGTTTTGTGTTTCATTTTTTCTTGGACAGTATTCATGTTTGCCTCATGTTATTAACAATAATAATTATTTTCATTTCTTATGGAGTTGGAGAAAACAGTTCCAGAATTCCTTTGCTGAAGTTACCAACAGTTTTCATTTAAGTGTTTATATATTAAATATGTACAAATTCGGCCATGTAAGAATATAGATTCAGGATATTTATTTCATATTATGGTGTTAGTGAGGACCGCCCGGATATATATCTTTATTCATATTCTGGTAGATAATTCTTCTGTACGAAAATTTTGGTATTTATACAATCTGAAAGAACCGTTGCCTTAGTTCATTCTAAAGGATTGGCTGTCACTATGTAAACAATGGGTCAGCGTTTGTGGTAATGTTTTATTGCTTTGTGCCTCATAGTCGATTTTTTTTGGTGATGTGTTGTAGTGAAAGTGTTTCTAAAATACCAAAGAACAAATATAACAACGACCCTCGACTGCAGACGAAGATTTATAAAGGCAAACAAAGGTAAGAAGTGGAACACAGCTGTAGCTACATTTCCTTACTTACATTTATAAACTAACTCAATCCTAGGAGGTAAGTGTCTCTAAGTGATGGTGATAAGGAAGATTGCAAGGATAGATAGACGAAGAAGGGGATAATTTAAGACAATGGTATCGCCATTGATAAAGTATTGTAACACTGGTTACCTCTCCGCTGCTGCCATGTTGTGAACACTATTGATATACACTGAAATGCTTTCATCTTATTAGTGGTTTCTAATATCAGTATAAAGTCGAAACAATCTTCAAACCCTTGAGACTACTACACAAGTCAAAAGGAGTTGATAGCAAAATAAAGGGACTTACAGGAAAATATCGGAAGGGTAAGCAGACGCTGCGTAGATACTGCCTAACCTAACCTAACCAAAGTAACCGAAGTTTCTGTAACCAGACTTGGGCTGTTGCTTAAAATATGGTAGTTTTTTTTTAGTTTTGCACACCTACACGATATAGCAATAGAAAATTAACTATTAATTTTGTAAATTATAATACAACGTAATATACGATTTTCTTGGCGGAAATCAATAACGAAAAAATGCTAAAACTAATTTACTAACGAACAAAGCCGCTGCGGTTGAATGATACGCCATGTTTGTTTTGATAGATGCCGAGGTCGAAGAAATGAAAGGATGATAAATTCGTCTATTCTAATTTAACCTAACCTAGCTAACGTAAGTCGTAACCTAACCTACCTAGCCTAACCTACCTAACCTAACCTATCTAACCTAACTAACCTACGTAACCTAACCTATATTTAGTAATTTGGTACCTCAAATTCTAAAGATCATCCGGGTCGTCGTCACGGATACTGACGGCCTGATTATTATTGTACCTCGGGCAATTAACAGACGACGGCAGAACCCCGTGTTCTCTCATAAAGTCCAAGGAAGCCCTATTGTCTTTGTAACATCAATTGATGTCACCTGGAGTTGGAGAATACTCGATCCACAGCGTGAAAGCCATCGTCTAACAGACAATGATTGGGCTGGACAGACCTTGGTGTCCGCATTGTATCCTAGCGGCTTCGTTCGTTAGTAGATATACCGTACTTGTAGCAAGGTTTTTTTTGTTATTTATCTCAGCCAAGAAAATTGCATACTACGTTCATGCATTTTAATTTACAAA
This sequence comes from Oratosquilla oratoria, assembly GCF_046742065.1. Taxonomy (NCBI): domain Eukaryota; kingdom Metazoa; phylum Arthropoda; class Malacostraca; order Stomatopoda; family Squillidae; genus Oratosquilla; species Oratosquilla oratoria. The sequence goes on along the minus strand of NC_134809.1, from coordinate 28,187,265 downwards.
ATTTATACTTATTTTTTTAATGCTCCATAACGTAGGTGTGCAAAACTAAAATAATAAAGGATTTATTATTTTAGTTGTGCACACCTACGCGATATACCATTAGAAAATTAAATATTATTTTTGTGAATTATAATACATGTACGTAATATGCGATTTTCTAGGCGAAAAAAACAAAACAAAAAAAATATTGCTACAATCAAATTTACTAACGAACGAAGCTGCTATGATACGGTCCAAACGCCATGCCAGTCCAATCACTCTCAGACGATGGCTTTCACAAATAACTACAAAGGCGGAGCATGCCGACAGGAGACCTTTTGGTCCATATCTAGGTCGGATGCGAAAAATAATGGCTATAAATAAATGGATAAATAAAAACTATAATAATGTAAATAATATATAAAATACATGAATAAATGCATAGGTATAGTTAAATAATAAGCAAACAGGTAAATAGTAAATAATAATAAATTAACATATAACTAACAATAAATGAGAATCAAGCAAATGATAATAAACAAACAGACAAATGATAACAAAACAAATAAACAAATAATATAAAATAAAGTATAATCATTACAGCATCTTGCTTGGGTGTTTATCTAAATGATTCTTAAAGTTTCGAACTGAACTACATTGCACTGCCTCTGCAGGAAGTTTATTCCATTCATTAACTACACGGATGGCGAAGTTGTTTCTACCCACTTCAAAATCAAATCTATTTCCGGACAGTTTGAGACCATTGTTTCTTGTCTGATTCTCATTCAATGTAAAAATTTGGTCACTTTTGATGTTGTCAATTCCCTTTAGAACCTTAAAGATCTGTATCAAATCACCTCTGAGTCTACGCTTTTTTAAGGAAAACAGATTCATTTGTTTTAGTCGATTTTAGTATGATTTATTTTTGATATTTGGAATCAGTTCTGTGGCTCGCCGTTATACTTTTTCCAATCGCGTTGTGGACTAGGTGTTCTCCAACGCCAGGTGACGTTGATAAGTGTTATTACAAAGACAAAAGGGCTTCCTTGGACTTTATGAGAGTACACGGGGTTCTGCCGTCGTCTGTTAATTGCCCGAGGTACAAGAACAATCAGTCCGTCAGCATCCGTAACGACAACGACGACCCGGATGATCTTTAGAACTCTAAGTACCGAATTACTGAACATTGGTTAGGTTACGTAGGTTAGTTAGGTTACGTAGGTTAGGTTAGATAGGTAGGTACGTTAGGTTAGGTTAGGTTAGAATAGACTAATTTATCATCCTTTCATTTCTTCGACCTCGGCATCTATCAAAACAAACGTGGGCATATAATTTAACCACCGCGACTTCCTTCGTTAGAAAATAGGTTTTAGCAATTTTTTGGGGTATTGATTTCCGCCAAGAAAATCGCATTTTACGTTGATCTATTAAATGTCGCGTAGGTGAGCACAACTAATTTTTTTCTAATGATATATCGCGTAAGTGTGCATTTCTGAAAATTGACGTTTTATCGGAAGAGAAAGGTTGAGAAGGGGTGAAGGGGGTGCGGGTGGGGTGGAGGGGTTGTCTTATGCGATGGAATGTGAGTTGTCACAATACTGACAGTCCCACAATGACGTCCATTAAAATAGATGAATAAATATATATTTGATAAAATAAACAGTGAATACTACCTTAAGTAACGAAACTCCTGGTCCTACTGTAAACGTGCTATGTCTTGCTGCATTGTTTCTGACAGGGATGACCTTTCATCCACAAAGAGCTTAGAGGAGAGGGAAACAAATGGGTGACGATTGGGAGTAGATGGGTGCCTTGGCCAGCTACCTCCCATATTGGGCAAAGAGGCCCTTGGTATATAGATAGTATATAGATAGGCCTTAAGCAGTCTTCCCTAGAGACCATACTTTCATAATACTTCCCACAACTTCCATGAACCAAGTCATATACCATCTCCAGGTCTACAAACCCCCCTTGAACACATCCCCACCTTTTGCCAAATATTTTCCGCATACCAATCTAACCACAAACACGTAAACCCACGCACCTTCTTCCTTTCCTAAACCCACACTGCTCGTCCCCAATTACTCCCTCTGCTCTCCTAATCCTTTTAACACGTGCCCATACACGCCTACATACGCCCACACCGACCACACTGATCCATGTAAACCTACTGTATTCATACTTAGTCCTTTCCGCAACTACAGTAGAATTATACATGCACACCTCCAGCACACTTGAACCCTAAGACACGTACTAAACAATCTCATCAATCAATTCACAATTACCTACTCCACTCTTTGACGGAAACTTCATATCGAACCCAGGTGCCTTTCCAGCGTACATCTCTTTCAATACTCTTTGTATTTCCTCTATTTCACTTCTTTCAATGCTCTTTATATTTCCTCTTTGGCTATAGACACATTAGATAATCTCGCCAACCAGTCCACTATTACCAACTCCACTCTTTGTCAGACACTTCACCTCGAACACAAGTGCCTTTCCAGCTTCCATGTCTTTCAATGCTCTTTGTATATACTCTTTGGCTATAGAGACATTAAATAATCTCACCAACCAGTCCACTATTACCTACTTCACTCTTTGTCAGACACCTCACACTGAAATCAGGTGCCTTTTCAGCTTTCATATGCCTGTTTTCTTTGTATTTCATCTATGGCAAGACACATTAAACAAACTCACCAATCAGTCCACTATTACCTACTTCACTCTGTGTCAGACACTTCACGTCGAACCCTGGTGCCTAACCAGCTTTCATCTCTTTTACTGCTCTTTGTATTTCCTCTTCGGCTATAGACCTTATCCATGCTCTCTTCCATCACAGTCAATTTCCTGACATCTCCCAGTGCAGCCATGAAAGTATCACTATCCTCCTGAACATTCAACAATTTGAAATAACTCCGCCCATATCTCTCACAGCCTTTGAGTCCATTAACAAATGTCCGCTGGCTTCCCTCCCCCTAACCTCTCTCGATCACTCACTCTCTCCCTCTCCCTTTCCCTCTCTCACTCTCTCTCTCCTCTCTCACTCTCTCCTCTCTCTCCTCTCTCTTTCTCTCTCCTCTCTCTCTCTCTCCTCTCTCTCTCTCTCTCTCTCTCTCTCTCTCTCTCTCTCTCTCTCTCTCTCTCTCTCTCTCTCTCTCTCTCTCTCTCTCTCTCTCTCTCTCTCTCCTCACTCCCCACCTCTTTCTCTCCTCTCTCCTCTCTCCCCATCTCTTTCTCTCCTCTCTCCCCATCTCTTTCTCTCCTCTCTCCTCCCTCCCCAACTCTTTCTCTCATCTCTCCTCTTTCCTTTCTCTCCTCTCTTTCATCTCTCTTTCCCCTCTCTCTTTCCCCTCTCTCTTTCCCCTCTCTCTTTCCCCTCTCTCTTTCACTTCTCTCTTTCACTTATCTCTTTCCCCTCTCTCTTTCCCCTCTCTCTTCTCCTCTTTCCTCTCCTCTTTCCTCTCCTCTTTCCTCTCCTCTTTCCTCTCCTCCTCTCCCCTCCCTCCTCTCTCCTCTCTCTCTCTCTCTCTCTCTCTCTCTCTCTCTCTCTCTCTCTCTCTCTCTCTCTCTCTCTCTCTCTCTCTCTCTCTCTCTCTCTCTCTCTCTCTCTCTCTCCATCCTTACCCCCTCGCTCCCTCCCTCCGTCGCTCCTTCTTTCCTCACTCCCTCCATTCTCTCACTCTCCATGATAATAAAATGAGACCGAAACCATTGCGCTACAACGGCATTCGAATCAAAAAGGAGGAACAGAACCTCTTAATCTTCAAAAAATTAGAAAATGTAAATAAAGAATGAGCAGACGTGGCCCCCACGCACAGGAAATGACGTCATTGAAGAAAGTAAACACCCGCACGCATCAGTGGCGAACCCTTTAGTTGTGTGTGTGTGTGTGTGTGTGTATGCGTATGTGTGTGTGTGTGTGTGTGTGTGTGTGTGTGTGTGTATTCACCTTGGTCTTTGGATCTCGTGTTGGACTCGTGATCGACAGCTATTTCCCTCCCGGAAGAGAGCTCAGAGCTTGTATGGCCGATCTATGGATAATGCTATGACCTTACACACACACACACACACACACACACACACACACACACACACACACACACACACACACACACACACACACACAACTCCCCGCCCACGAGAGTCGAAGTAACGACCCGAAGCGCAGCGATACCGAAATGATTTCGGCCCTGGGCAGGATTCGAACCAGGTACTGCTGCACCTCCGTACTGGCAGTCCAGTACTCTATCAACCGCCTGTGTGTGTGTGTGTGTGTGTGTGTGTGTGTGTGTGTGTGTGTGTGTGTGTGTGTGTGTGTGTGTGTGTGTGTGTGTGTGTGTGTGTGTGTGTGTGTGTGTGTGGTTGTGTGTCTGTGCGTCTGTGTGTGTGTGTGGTTGTGTGTCTGTGCGTGTGTGCGTGTGTGTGTTTACATAACTGAAGTACTGAAGTGTACAGGAAAGATGCAACGCTCGTGGGTATCTCTCTCTCTCTCTCTCTCTCTCTCTCTCTCTCTCTCTCTCTCTCTCTCTCTCTCTCTCTCTCTCTCTCTCTCTCTCTCTCTCTCTCTCTATGTACTTGCGTATGTATGCATTTGTAATTACAAAATTTTATACGAAGTTGGAACTGTGCTTGTGGGGTCCTGTCACTATGTCTACATTTATCAAACTTTGTCTCTCCTTCGTTTATGTTGTTGGTCAAGGTTAGAATTAACTTATTTCATATACTGGTGCATCCACGTGGAGAACTGTGCTTTCTAATACATATTAAGCAGTGTGTGTGTGTGTGTGTGTGTGTGTGTGTGTGTGTGTGTGTGTGTGTGTGTGTGTACGTGCGTGTGTGTGTGTGTGTGTGAGAGCGTGTGTGTGTGTATTTGTGTATGTGTGTGTGTATGTGTGTTTGTGTGTGTGTGTGTTTATGTGTGTGTGTGCGTGTGTACACGTAGCATACACACAGGTGTGGGCGTCGTGGCCTGCAGAGGCGAGTGGGATGAGGAAGCAAGATCGCGCCCTGCTGAGCGGAACAAACAAAAGGTGGTCTCCACTTTGTGTGTGTGTGTGTGTGTGTGTGTGTGTGTGTGTGTGTGTGTGTGTGTGTGTGTGTGTGTGTGTGTGTGTGTGTGTGTGTGTGTGTGTGTGTGTGTGTGTGTGTGTGTGTGTGTATGTGTGTGTGTATGTAAAAAACGGAGGAAAGTGTGCACAGGTGGAGAGACGGAGGAAGAAGAATGGGGAGGACAGAGAAGAGAAAAATAAGAGTATTATAACCAGCTTCTACCTTTGTGCTGAAGAGGTAAAGTCGTAGATGTAGAGATTGAAGGAGAGATTTAAAGAAAGTTATCAGAATGGAGGGACAATAGAAACTAACCATTATTTATTTATCTATTTATGACCTATTTTACTTTTTATTGATTTGTTCATTTTTATTTTTCATGTAGTTGTTTTTTTATTTCATTCTAATTTCTATTTCTATTTATTTATGCATGTGTTTATTTTTTCCCGTGGAGGTTAGCTTTGCATTGCTACCAGTCATGCCTATTTATCTATGTATTATCTATATTTTTATACACTTGTTTATTTTTAATTTTTGTTTAGTTTTTTTATTTATTTATTAATGCATTTCCTTAATTTTTCTCATGAAGATTATATTTTCATATTTACCAATCATGCCTAACCTAACCTAATCTAACCTAACCTAACCTAATTAATCAACAAAGCTTCGGAAAATTTACTCATATGAACAGATCTCTATCGGTCAATCAGAACTAAGTTAGGATTTGTTCAACTGATCCATCAAATGTTACATATTAAAGATTGATTACCTCATTATTTGGGGGAATGGTAGTGCTATTGGTGTGTACTTGACCAGAACTCAAGAGTTCCCAGGTTCGAGTCTCGACCTTGGACTAAACTCATAATAGATAAATTGACTCAGTCTGATGACCTCTCCAAAAATACTTTAAAAGACTTTTTAACTTAAGTGAAGTCTTATAGTTATTCGTAGAAATTGAAATATGTATATATATATATATATATACATATATATATATATATATATATATATATATGTATAGAAAGAGAGAGAGAAGTGTGTGTGTGTGTGTGTTTGTATGTGTGTGTGTGTGCGTGCGTACGCGTGTATACATTTTCGCATAACACCTATGCACTTTCATGAGTGCACTCAACTATGCACATAAATGCATGAGCTCATGACACGAGCCTCGCAGCAGCTTCGCCAGAAAAGTGTCAGTATGACGTGACAGAGCCGATGTCACGTGACAAAACTGTCCGGGCGGACAATACGGAGGCCTACGTCGGCCTCTGGAGGATTACGGCCTTTTTCCATTACCCGTATCTGGGAGCCCTCCGTGATGGCGAGTGGAGGGAAGGGGAGGGGAGAAAGGGGAATAAAGGGAAGGAAAGGGAAGTGGGGGTAATGGAGGGGATGGACAGGTGGAGGGAAGGGGAGGGGAGAAAGGGGAATGAAGGGAAGGGAAGGGAAGTGGGGGTAATGGAGGGGATGGACAGGTGGAGGGAAGGGGAGGGGAGAAAGGGGAAGGGAAGGGAAGGGAAGTGGGGGTAATGGAGGGGAAGGAGAGATGGAGGGAAGGGACGGGGTCTGGAGGGAAGGGGAGGGGAGAAAGGGAATGAAGGCAAGAGAAGGGAAGTGGGGGTAATGGAGGGGATGGACAGGTGGAGGGAAGGGACGGGGTCTGGAGGGAAGGGGAGGGGAGAAAGGGGAAGGGAAGGGAAGGGAAGTGGGGGTAATGGAGGGGAAGGGGAGGTGGAGGGAAGGGACTGGGTCTGGAGGGGAGAAAGGGGAATGGAAGGGAAGGGAAGGGAAGTGGGGGTAATGGAGGGGAAGGAGAGGTGGAGGGAAGGGACGGGGTCTGGAGGGAAGGGGAGGGGAGAAAGGGGAAGGGAAGGGAAGGAAAGTGGGGGTAATGGAGGGGAAGGAGAGATGGAGGGAAGGGACGGGGTCTGGAGGGAAGGGGAGGGGAGAAAGGGGAATGGAAGGGAAGGGAAGGAAAGTGGGGTAATGGAGGGAAAGGAGAGATGGAGGGAATGGACGGGTCTGGAGGGAAAGGGAGGGGAGAAAGGGGAATGAAGGGAAGAGAAGGGAAGTGGGGGTAATGGAGGGGAAGGGAGGTGGAGGGAAGGGACTGGGTCTGGAGGGGAGAAAGGGGAATGAAGGGAAGGGAAGGGAAGTGGGGGTAATGGAGGGGAAGGAGAGGTGGAGGGAAGGGACGGGGTCTGGAGGGAAGGGGAGGGGAGAAAGGGGAATGGAAGGGAAGGGAAGGGAAGTGGGGGTAATGGAGGGGAAGGAGAGGTGGAGAGAATGGATGGGTCTGGAGGGGAGGGGAGAAAGGGGAATGGAAGGAAAGGAAAGTGGGGTAATGGAGGGGAAGGAGAGGTGGAGGGAAGGGACGGGGTCTGGAGGGAAGGGGAGGGGAGAAAGGGGAAGGGAAGGGACGGGAAGTGGGGGTAAGGGAGGGGAGGGGGAGGTGGAGGGTGGGGACGGGGTCTGGAGGGAGGGGGAGGGGAGAGAAAGGGAAGGGAAGGGAAGTGGGGGTAATGGAGGGGAAGGGGAGGTGGAGGGAAGGGACTGGGTCTGGAGGGGAGAAAGGGGAATGGAAGGGAAGGGAAGGGAAGTGGGGGTAATGGAGGGGAAGGAGAGGTGGAGGGAAGGGACGGGGTCTGGAGGGAAGGGGAGGGGAGAAAGGGGAATGGAAGGGAAGGGAAGGGAAGTGGGGGTAATGGAGGGGAAGGAGAGGTGGAGAGAATGGACGGGGTCTGGAGGGAAGGGGAGGGGAGAAAGGGGAATGGAAGGGAAGGAAAGTGGGGTAATGGAGGGGAAGGAGAGATGGAGGGAATGGACGGGTCTGGAGGGGAGAGAGGGGAGTGGAAGGAAAGTGGGGGTAATGGAGGGGAAGGAGAGGTGGAGGGAAGGGGAGGGGAGAAAGGGGAATGGAAGGGAAGGGAAGGGAAGTGGGGGTAATGGAGGGGAAGGAGAGATGGAGGGAAGGGGAGGGGAGAAAGGGGAATGGAATGGAAGGGAAGGAAAGTGGGGTAATGGAGGGGAAGGAGAGGTAGAGGGAATGGACGGATCTGGAGGGGAGGGGAGGGGAGTGGAGAGAGGGGAGTGGAAGGAAAGTGGGGTAATGGAGGGGAAGTAGAGGTGGAGGGAATAGATGGGTCTGGAGGGGAGGGGAGGGGAGGGGAGGGGAGGGGAGAAAGGGGAGCGGAAGGAATGTGGGGGTAATGGAGGGGAAGGAGAGGTGGAGGGGAGAGGAGATCGGGGAATGGTGGGTATGGGAGAGAAGGGAATAGAAAGGAAGTGGGGGTAATGGAGGGGAAGGACAGGTGGAGGGGAGGAGAGAGAGGGGAATGGAGAGGAGGAGTGCTTGGGGAATGGAGGGGAGGTGAAGTGGGGGAGTGGAGGAGAAGGAGAGGTGGAGGCGAGGGAAGATAGGGGATGAAGTTGAGGGGAAATTGGGGAATGGAGTGGAGGGGAGAGTTGGAAGAATGGAGGAGATGGATTTGGGAGGAAATGGAGGGGAGGGGAGAGGGATATATGGAATTGAAGGAGAGATAGGGGAAAAGAGCGGAATGGAGGAGAGGGGAAATGGAGTCATGGAGGGGAGACGGGGGAATGGAAGAGATGGAAGAATGGAAGAGATGTAATTGGTGAATGAAATGGAGGGAAGATGAGGGAATGGAGGGGAGGGGAGATGGAGGTTAGAAGGAAGACTGAGGGTGCCTGCCACTGCCTTGTCCTCGATGTCACAGTACATAGGGCAAAGGTTACGCCTGGTTTCAACTTTCCCTCCCCTCCACCCTCCACATATCCTCCACATGCTTTGTACTCTTTACTGTGGCCTCCATATGCCTTCCACATGCTTCAACATGCTCTATACACTTTACCGTGGCCTCTATATGCCCTCCACATGCTCTCCACATGCCCTCCACATACTCTCTACACACCCATTCATATGCTCTCCACATACCCTCCACATGCTCTCTACACACCCATCCATATGCTCTCCACATGCTTTATACACTACCGTGGCCTCCATATACCACCCACATACCCTCCACATGGCCTCCACATGCTCTCTACACACCCATTCGTATGCTCTCCACATACTCTCCACATGCTCTCTACACACCCATCCATATGCTCTCCGCATGCCCTCCACATGCTCTATACATTTTACCGTGGCCTACATATGCCCTCCGCATGCCTTCCACATACCGTACAACATGCTTTCCACATACCTTTCCACGTGCTCTCCATATACCCTTCCACATACGTTTCGTACACCCTCCATGTTCCCTCTGCATATCCTCCGCATGCTTTTCATATGCATCCCACATACCCTGTATACACCCTTAACATATCCTCCACATAACCTTCATATACCCCAGATAACTTCCATGGGCCCTCCACTTGTTCACATACCCTCCGCATACCCTCCACATACCTTTCACATACTCTACACACACCACTAACCCTTCATGTACCTTCCACATACCCTCCATACCCTCCACACACACACTCCACATACTCTCCACATACCCTCCACACACTCCACATGTCCTCCACTCACACTCCATATGCCCTCCACAAACCTTCCTTATACTCTCCATATACTCCTATTATGCTCTCCGCATGCCCTCCACACCCTCCACATGCCCTCCACATGCTCTCCACATACTCTTCACACGTCCTCCACATGCCCTCCACACACACTTCACGCCCCCTCCAGGTCCTCCACATGCTCTCAGCTCGCCCTTCGCACAACCCTCCACATTCCCTCTTCCCCTCCCTCCCTCTCTCCCAAATGCAAACCTTTCCTCCACTTGACACGCGCGCGGGGTGCCCGCTTTTGTGGCCGACGTAATGGCCGGCGCCTTTTGTGCCGCTGCCGGCCGCTTGACCCCCTCCATGCCGGAGGAGAAGTGGACAAAATCACCTGGTGGCGACCAGAATGGATTATCATTATTGTATATACGAATAGTAAGTTCTACAGTACCTGGACTTGACTATACAGGGGGTACCAAGGTATAGCAGAGCTACACTACCATGACTGGAATATACAGGAGTACTAAGGTGTAGTAAATGCTACACTACCTAGACAGAACTATACAGGGGAAAGGTGCTGAGGTTGGAAACGTTTAAGAAACCTTGTTTAACACCTTTAGTAGTGTCAAACGTTTTTGTTTGTCAAGGTCTCTGTTGATCAATAATAAATTCTGCCGGGTGAGGTTTGGCGTTCCTGGCACTAGTGAGTGTAAATTATATTGGTATGGGGGTTGTTGGTATTAGGGATATTGGTATAGGGGATATTTATGGGGGAGGATATTGGTATAGGGAGTATTAGTATTGGGGATATTGGTATAGGGGATCTTTGTGCGTGGGGAGGGTATTGGTATGAGACGATGTTGGTATGGCGGTATTGGTATTGGGGATATTAGTATAGGGGGTATTTGTGTGGGTGAGGATATTGGTATGAGAGGATGAGGAGTATTGGTATAGGGGATATTTATGTGGGGAGGATATTGGAATGAGAGGATGAAGGTATTGGTATTGGGGATATTTATGTGGGGTAAGATGGTGTTGGTATGAGAGATATTGGTATAGGGGATATGTGTGTGGGAGGAGGATATTGGTATGGGAGGATGTTGGTAATTGGGTATTGGTAATATTGGTATAGGGGATATTTGCGTGTGGGGAGGGTATTGGCATGGGGTAATTAGGGACAGATTAGCTTGTTTTGAATGGGGGAGTAAGATTTATGGGGTAAAGGTAACAAATTAGTTAGGGAAGTATGGGGATATGTGTAGGGAGAGATGGGGATTAGGGGAATGTGAAGAGATGGGAGATAGGGAGGAGTGGGACTATGAGGAGAGATGGGGAGTAGGGTATATGAGGAGAAGGGAGGTGGGGAGTTGGGGAATACAAAAAAAGGGGAGTACGAGGAGAGGGAAGATCGGTAGTGGGGAAAATGAGAAGGGAGATAATTAGGGGAATATAGGAAGAGGGGAGATGGGGAAAGGAGTGATATGAGGAGAGGTGAGATGAGTTGGGGAGAGGGGAGTGGGGGAATGGGTGGATATGAGGAGAGGTGAAATGAATGGGGGAATATAGGGAGAAGGGGGATGGGGAATAGGGGGATATGACGAGGGGTGAGTGGGGGAATATGAAGAGAGTAGAGATGAGGAGAATATAGTGAGGGGAGATGAAAAATGGGGGATATGAGGAGAGGTGGGGGTATATAGAGAGATGGGGAATGGGGGGACAAAAGTGAGATGAGTGGGGGAATATGTGGGGGAATATGGGGAGAAGGGGAGATGAGTGGGGGAATATAGGATGAGGTCAGATGAGTTGGGGAATATAGGATGAGGGGAGATGGGGGAATAGGGGGATATGAAGAGACGTGAGATGAGTGGGGGTAAATGGGGAGAAGGGAGATATAGGAATGGGGGTGTATGAAGAGAAGTGAGATGAGTGGGGGAATATGGGGAGAAGGGGAGATGGGTTTGGGAATATAAGGAGAGGGGAGATGTGGAATGGGAGAAATGAAGAGAGATGAGATGAGTGGGGGGAATATGGGGAGAAGGGGAGATGAGGGGAATGTGAGGAAAGGGGGAATAGGGGCTATGATGAGTGGGAGGAATATGGGGAGAAGGGGAGATGAGGAAAGGGGGAATGGGGGCTGTGATGAGTGGGGGATTATGGGGTGATGGAGGAATGGGGGCTATGATTAGTGGTAGATTATGGGGTGATGGGGGTAGACGGGTGATGGTGGAATGGGGGGAATGGGGGAGAAGAGTCAATGTCTGAAAGGCTTTCCCTTTCGCCGCCTCACAGAATCGATCTTCTCCAACAAATATTTGCGGCGGTCACTCTCCCCCCTCCCCTCCCCCACACTCCTTCTCTCGTCTCCGCCCCCACCCTCTCCACATCCGGTTTCTCCCCTATCCTAATAACCCCAAACCTCCCTTTTCCACCTCCGCACTTCTTAAATAACGTATATGATACCTTTTTCTAAAAAAAAAAATAAAAAAAAAATATGCTCTTTCATGTCTCTTTCTCTCCCCTCCCCCCTCTCTCTCTCTCTCTCTCTCTCTCTATCTCTCTCTCTCTCTCTCTCTCTCTCTCTCTCTATATATATATATATATATATATATATATATATATATATATATATATAATTCCGACTGTCGTCCCCGGATTCGAACCGGGCTCGTGAAATCTCACTGCCGTCGCCTTACCGACTGAGCTACTGACCCTATAAAATTCTCCAACCTGGAAGTTAATCTACTTCCCGAGGAACTAAGTCGACTGCTAACTGCCGTCCGTACTTATTATTTTACAGAGAACCAGGGCAACTTTAGCTAGTGGTTAGACTGATACGTCTCCCTGATAGACTTATCGTCGTTGTCATAGCTTAGTCGGTAAGGTGACGAGCCCGATTCGAATCCAGGGACGACAGTCGGAATTATTTGATCGACATTACCGTCACTGGTGATTCTATTCAGGTATGACAACGACGATAAGTCCGCCAAGGAGACGTACCAGTCTAACCACTAGCTAAAGTTGCCCTAGTTCTCTGTAAAATAATAAGTACGGACGGTAGTTAGCCGTCGACTTAGTTCCTCGGGAAGTAGATTAACTTCCAGGTTGGAGAATTTTATAGGATCAGTAGCTCAGTCGGTAAGGCGACGGTAGTGAAATTTCACGAGCCCGGTTCGAATCCGGGGACGACAGTCGGAATTATTTGATTGACATCACCGTCACTGGTGATTCTATTCATATATGTACATACACACACACACACACACACACACACACACACACACACACACACATATATATATATATATATATATATATATATTTCAGTCACTTTTTTTTGTCTCTCATTCTCTCTCTTCTGTCTCTCTCCCCCATCTCTCTCTCTCTCTCTCTCCCTCTCTCCCTCTCTCCCTCTCTCTCACTTTTTCTCAGTCACTTCTCTGCCTCTTCTCTCTCTCTTTCATTTTTTCTTAGTCAATTCTCTGTCTCTTTTCTCCCCCATTTTTCTCTTTCTATCTTCCCTTCCTCCTCCTCCTCCTCCTCCTCCTCCTCCTCCTCCTCCTCCTCCTCCTCCTCCTCCTCCTCCTCCTCCTCCTCCTTATTCCTCCCCTTTTCTCCTCCTCTTCCTCCTTATTCCTCCCCTTTCCTCCTCCCCTTTCCTCCTCCATCCTTCTCTTCCCTCCTTAATACCCCTCTTGTCTTTCCCCATCTTCTCCTCCCACGTTTCTCCTCCCATTTCTCATCTCCTCCTTTCCTACTCACTCCTCCCACTCCACCTCCTTCCTCTCTCTCTCTCCTCTTTTTCTCTTTGCTTTCTCCCTATCTTCTCCATCTTTCTCCCCTTCCTTTTTCATTTATTTCCTGCCTCCTCTCTTCCCTCTCTCTTGCCTCCCTCGCTTTACCCTCTCTATCTGTATTCTCCCTCACTTCCTTTCTCCTTCATTCCTCATCTCTCCCTTCCTCTCCTCCTTCTCCTCCCTTCTTTATTTCTCCCTTCCTCTCCCCCTTCTCCTCCCTCTCCTCCCTCTCCTACCTCACTTCCATCTTTCTTCCTCTCTTCTTCCTCATCTCCCTCTCTCCTCCCTTTCTCTCATCTTCTTTCACCTCTCCCACACTCATTTCTCCTGTGTTCTCCCTCTTCCTTCCTCTTTCCTTCCCTCTTCCTCCTCTCTTTCTCCCCTTTTCCTTGTTTCCGTCCCCTCCTCCTCCTCCTCCTCCCTTCTTCCTCTCTGCTTCCTACACTCTTTTCATCTTTTATTTTATTTCTTCTCTCTCAAAATTCCATTTCCCCCCGTTTCTTCATTGCTCCTCTTCCTTCCTTTTCTCTTCCTTTCTTATGCTTTTGTTTGTTCTTCATCCTCCTTTGCCCTCCCTCCCTCCCTCTCCCTTCCCCCCCTCTCTCTCTCTCTCTCTCTCTCTCTCTCTCTCTCTCTCTCTCTATATATATATATATATATATATATATATATATATAAACATATATATATAATATATATATATAATATAATAATATATATGTATATATATATATATATATATATATATGTACACCTCACTCTCACTCTGTCTTCCTCTCTCTCTCTCTCTCTCTCTCTCTCTCTCTCTCTCTCTCTCTCTCTCTCTCTCTCTCTCTCTCTCTCTTCCTCTCTTTCTCTCTCGCTCTCTTTCTCTTTCTCTTCTATGGTTTATATTTTGTTGACTTGACACCACTATGGACCAGAGTCATCTGGCATTCTCTTATGATTAGGGACTAATCTCCTATCAAAAACCAATGCCTAAGTGTTATCCCTCCGTTCACTTGCTACCTGGGTTATTTATTTATTTGTTTATTTATCTATTTATCTATTTATATATTTATTCATTAGTTTAATATCATTATAATTTTTCTATTATTAATATATATATAATAAATAAATAAAAATGCCTTGTCCTTCTCACCATTCTTTTATTCACCCTTTTTCTTTTTTCTTTTTTTTTTCTTACATATTTCTCTTCTCTTTTCTTTTTTCCTTTTACACTGTTGTCCACCTTTCTCTCCACTATTTCCCTTCTCCTCTACTAGTAGCCCTTGACCTTCTCTACCTCACTCCATTTTCTGCATTTCCTCCCCTCTATCACCTAAAAATTCGTCTTACTCCTCCTCCTCCTCCTCCCCTCCTCCTTCTATTCTCCTATCCTCTTCCACCTAAAATTCTCGCCCTACTCTTCCTCCTCCTCCCTCTCCTTCTATCCCCCTCATATCCTCCTCCTCTTCCTATCCTCCTATCCTTGTCCTTCTCCTATCCTCCTCTCCTCCTAATCTCCTCCTCCTTCTACTCCTATCCTCCTCCTATTACTCCTCCTCCTACTCCTCCTCCTATCCTCCTCCTATCCTCCTCTTCTATCCACCCCTTCTATCCTCCCCTTCTATCCTCCTTCTCCTATCCTTTTCCTCCTATCCTCCTCTCATGCTCCTCCTACTCCTCCTATCCTTTTCTGTGTATCCTCTGCATCTTCCTCCCCAACACCTCCTCCTCCTCCAATTCTCGTTCTCTTCCTCCTACTACTACTCCTCCTCCTCCTATCCTCCTTCTCTCATACTCCTCTTCCTTTCCTTCTTTGCATATCCTCTGCATCCTAATCCTTCTACTCCTCATCCTATCCTCCTTCTACTCTTCTTTGCGTATCCTCCTCCTCCTCCTCCTCCTTCTATCCTCCTCCTCCTCCTGCTATCCTCGTTCTCTTCCTCGTCCTAAGCATTGTGAGTGTACATCTATTTCGTTTCACCAGCGCTTCCACCCTTGAGTGTGCTTCCTTACTGTAATTTTGTATTTAAGGTCCGCCCATTTGCAACAGCTTTATACTAAAGTTCCCCCCTCTTTCAACTGTTGCATTGAGGCCCCGCCTACTTGCAACAGTTACATTGAAGCTCCGCCTATTTGCAATAGTCTTGCATTGAAGATCCGCCCACTTCCGTCAGTTTGCCTTGAAGCTCCGCCCACTTCCGTCAATTTTACCTTGAAGCTCCGCCCATGTCTTCATTTTAAGTATATTGATGATACTACGTTTTACCAAAACTATAGTTACCAAAACTATGTTTGTAAAGAAGGTGAGGCGCTGAGTGGCTGCGGCCGAAGCCGTCACCTTTGCTTTACGATGTGCTTTGGGGACTGTTGGGGGAGGGGGTAGGTCACATACAGTCACTGCAACTGGGAATCGGAGAGGGGTGCGGGATTCGAACCCAGAACTAAACGAATGCGAGACCAGCACGTTACCGATGACGCCACCAGGGGTGGGTGGGAGGATGGGCATCATGAAACGGAATGAAATCGTCTGAGGCAATGAGAAAGACAAGGTAAAGTACCACCCGGTACGGAAGGGATGAGGAAGTGGAAGAGGAGGAGGAGGAGGAGGAGGAGGAGGACGACGACGAGTTCTTCCCGGAAATCGAGTCCGGAGTGACGGATATGGAAGGCAATAAGTCCGGGCGGTTGTCCGGAAAGCCGCAGGAAGATTAGATATC
The DNA here is from genome assembly GCF_046742065.1 of Oratosquilla oratoria. NCBI lineage: Eukaryota > Metazoa > Arthropoda > Malacostraca > Stomatopoda > Squillidae > Oratosquilla > Oratosquilla oratoria. The sequence goes on along the minus strand of NC_134809.1, from coordinate 28,171,208 downwards.
AGTGGAGGAGGAGGAAGAAGAGGAGGAGGAGGAAGAGGAGGTGGATGATTTTTATGTAATGATGATGTGATATTCATTATTTATTTATATATTTATTTCATTTATATATTTGTGTATTTTTGTTTTATTTATCTATTTTTTATTTCATTGGTTTTAATTTTGAATATGCTTTTCATTATGCGTATATCTATTGTTTGTTTTTGTCTTTCATTTATTTCACTTGTTTATTCAGCTATTTATTTTTTTATTTGTTTATTTATCTGTTTATACATTTGTTTATTTTATTCTTTATTTGTGCATTTTACTTCTTTGGGTCGAGTATACTTCCCAAATCAAGGTCACGTTGTGAGTGGTGTTACTTGACAGTATTTGCGTGTGTATGTGTGTTTGTGTGTGTGTGTGTGTGTGTGTTTGTGTGTGTGTGTGTGTGTGTGTGTCTGCGTGTGTGTGTGTGTGTGTGTGTGTGTGTGTGTGTGTGTGTGTGCATATATTCTATTATGATTCTTACACTCAAAAGATGTTATTCATAAAACTCAGTTCTTGGATCTAAGTGACTTTTCCCAAGACGAGTGTATATCGTCATATGAATGACGTCAGAGCGTGACGTCATATGAATGACAAATAGTGACGTCAGATGAATGACGTCAGAGTTACGTCACATGAATGACGTTAGAGCGTGACGTCATACGAATGACGTGATAATGTGACACCACACAAATAACGTCATATCATGACGTCACATGTATAACGTTCGAATGTGACGTCAGAGCTTCACGTTACACGAACGATGCCAGAGTGTAACTTCACATAGATAACGTCATACTATGACCTCACTTGATTGACGTCATAGCGTGCCGTCATACAAACGACGTCAGTGTGTGACGTCACACGAATGACGTCACACGGTGCCACGGGCGACCATAGGGCGCTTGACGAACGACCCTTTCCTCCGACGGGCGCCTGATTTGATTGACTCCGGAAGTGCTCCGGTGATTGGTTTGAAGAGTGAGTGATTGGGGGGTGGGTAGTCGGGTTCTTTCAGGGATGATTGGTTTGAAGAGTGAGTAATTGGGGGGGGGGTTCTCTCTGGGATGATTGGCTTGAAGAGAGAGTGATGGGGGGCATCTTGCCTCATCACGTTCTTTATCCCCCCTCCCCACTTTTTCTCCTCCATCTTTCCCTTTAACCCTTTCCCTCCCCTCTTCCCCTTTCCCTTTTTCATTTTCATCTTGCCTTCCCCTACCCCTTCCCCTTCCCCTTTTCCTTCCACTTTCTTGTCACCCTTTCCCTCTTTCCTTGCACCTTTATCCATTCCTCCTTTCTTTGCCCCCTTTACCTTTACCCTTTTTCTTGCCCCTATTTGCTTTTCTCCTCCTTCTTTCTCCCTACCTTCTCCCCCTTTCCTTCCTCCCTTCTTCTCCTTCTCCTCCTTCACTTCTCCTTCTCCTCCACCTCCTATCCCTTTTCCTTCATTCCTCTTCCCCTCTTTTCCCCTTTCCCTTCTTCCTTACCTCTCCTTTCGCTCTTCTTTTCCCCTTCTCTTCTCTCTTCTTTCTCCTCTCTTCTCCCTTCTTTCTTCTCTCTTCCCCCTCCTTCCCCTTCTCCTTCATTCCCCTTCATTCCCTTACCTCTTCCACTCCTTCTCTCGCCCTTCCCCCCTCCCTTCCTCTCCCTTCCCCTACCCCCTTCCTACTCCTTTCCCTCTACTTTCCCCATCCATTCCCCTCTCCCTTCTCTCTCCCTATACCTTTCCTTCTTCCTTCCTCTCCTTCCTCCTCCATTCCCCATCCTTTCCCTTTCCTCTTTCTGCTCTTTTCCCTTTCGTTTTCCCTTCACTTTCCTTTACCCAACCCTGTTCCCTTCCCTTTCTCTCCTTTCCCTTCCCTCCCCTTCCACTACCTCTTCCTACTCCTTACCCCTTCTTTTCCTCTTCCTTCTCCCTCCATTTTCCGTCTCTTCCTCATTTATTATGATTTATTTATTTTGTTGGCATTCGACGTTGTTACAGACCAAGAGATCTCCTGTCGGCCATCTTGCTTTCTCTTGTAACTCCTTTAACACATCCTCCTTAATCTCTTCTCTCTCTCTCTCTCTCTCTCTCTCTCTCTCTCTCTCTCTCTCTCTCTCTCTCTCTCTCTCTCTCTCTCTCTCTCTCTCTCTCTCTCTCTCTCTCCCAGTCTACCTCCGTCACCAATCACCCAATCCACCTCATCACCAATCATATTTATCCCCAGCCCCAATCATCGTTCTCATCAACCCCCAATCCACCCCATCTCCATCATGTCTCCATCCCCCAATCAATTTCCACCCCAAATATTTAATCTACCTCTTTCGCCAATCATCTCTATTCCCAATCAACCTCCATCAGCAATCACCCAATCATTCCTATCCCGAATCTCCAATCCGCCTCACAATTTATCTCTATTCCCATCCCCCAATCATTTTTCACCCCCAATATTTAATCTATCTCTATCACCATTCATCTATATTTCCAATCTAACTCCATAATCAATCACCCAATCACCTCTATTCCGAATCCCCAATCCACCTTACCAATCATCTCCGCATATTTCGTCATCTTTCTGTTCTTTGGTATGGAGTTTTCCATCTCTCTCTCTCTATCTCTCTCTCTCTCTCTCTCTCTCTCTCTCTCTCTCTCTCTCTCTCTCTCTCTCTCTCTCTCTCTCTCTCTCTCTCTCTCTCTCTCTCTCTCTCTCTCTCTCTCTCTCTCTTTCTGTCTCTCACTCTCTCTTTCAGTCTCTCTATCTCTTTTTCTGTCTCTCGCTCTCTCTCTTGTTTTCAATTTTCAGTTTTCTTTGATCTTCTTTTATTTCACTTTCTATTCCTCTTCCTCCTCCTCCTCCCCACTTCACTTCCCCTTCCTCTTCTTCCTCCATCTTCTCCTCCTCCTCTTCTTCTTATCTTCCTCTTCCTCTTCTTCCTCCTCCTTCTCCTCACTTCATTTCCTCTTCCTCTTCTTCCTCCATCTTCTCCTCCTCCTCTTCTTCTTATCTTCCTCTTCCTCTTCTTCCTCCTCCTCTTCCTTACCTTTTCCTCTTCTTCCTCCTACTCCTCCCTCTCTTGTCTTCCTCTTCCTCTTCTTTCTCCTTTATCTCCATCTCGTCTTCCTTCTACATCTTCTCTTCCTCTTCCTCCCCTTTCCTTCTTCGTCCTCTTCCTTCCTTCTCCATCCGCACCTCGTGCACTTTCTACTTCTACTCCTCCTTTTCCTCCTCTTCCTTCCACTTCCCCTCCACTTCCTCCTCCTCCTTCACTACATCTTCTTCATCCCTCTCCTCTTCCACCTCCACCACCTCCTCTTCTTCATCCCACTCCTCTTCCTCCTCCACCTCCACTACCTCCTCTTCTTCATCCCACTCTTCCTCCTCCTCATCCACAACGTCCTCCTCTACCTCTTCCACCTGTTCCTCTTCATTCTTGTTTCTTTTAATCCGACTACGCACACGCGAATAGAACACCGTATCGAAATAAGGCCGCGTTACGCGACGAAGATGCGCGTAACAAGGCCGTGTTACGCGACGAAGGAACGCGTAACAAGGCCGTGTTACGCGACGAAGGAACGCGTAACAAGGCCGTGTTGCGCGACGAAGAAACGCGTAACAAGGCCGTGTTACGCTACGAAAATACGCGTAACAATCTTTGGAAATGTTGAGTTCGTACCGAACCGCTGACATCAGCACTGCCGTAAAAAGGCAGAGTGCATTAACTCCATTATTTTATTTTGTTTTATTTCATTTTATTTATTTATTTATTCTGTATCTATGGAATCAACAGAAAGAGACAAACCATATTGTTAAAGTAGGTTAATTCTCTCTTACTATTATATTCGGGCTCTCAACAGGCAGACTGCATTAACTCCACATGTCCCCTGCATAATTAGAAGACCTAACGCATTGACTATTTAGTTTACCTACCACAACTGCCGCGTATATAACCACACAGTGAAAAGGAGAAGGGAAGGAAGATGGAGGCAGTCACATTTATACGCAAGAGGAATGGAATAAACTGGTCGAGAATTATTGGGAGTCAGTATGTATTTGGAAGTTGCGTAGCCTACACTAAAGGTCCTCTCCACTCACGGTAGTAACATGAATTACAAAGGATTACAAAGGATTACAAAGGCGGAGCATGCCCACAGGAGACCTTTTCGTTCTCATTCCACTCGGCCATAGAGGTAAGACGCACATAATAATAATAATTAATAATAATGATAATAATAATAATGATAATAGTAATAATAGTAAATAAATAAATAATAGTAATAATAGTAATTAATAATAGTAATAATAATGATATACGGTTTATTGCATATAGCAGCATTACTGCTGAAAATATACATCCTACAGAATTACAAAACCATAAAATATAACAGTGAAAAGATGTTGTTACAAGCATATGTGTAAACTACCAAATCACCTTGTCATGCTTCATATTCAGTTTCGTATTTAAACTCAAATAACTTGAAACATGTTTCATGGTTTCAGTACTTCCTCTGTGTATTCGAACCAGACCGATCCCAGTATCACGTTACTGCAAAAACCTGTGTTATATATTTTTATATTTAGGGACCAGACTCATAACTTATCACTGAACATAACTTATCACTGAACATAACTTATCACTGAACATAACTTATCACCCAATTGATAGGCGTCGGACATACGCCACGTCCACATATTGCGTCACCTCACCCTGTGACGTTCTTTGACGTGACGCGCAAGAACCGACAACGCGTAACATATATGTTCGCTCGGGTGTTACGCAGTGACGTCACGAGGTCCCGTCCCCACAGGTGATGTTCATACATGACGGGGTTACGTTGCGATGCTCTGTTCGTGTGTGTGTGCGTACCCGGCTTTAGTCTCTCTCTCTCTCTCTCTCTCTCTCTCTCTCTCTCTCTCTCTCTCTCTCTCTCTCTCTCTCTCTCTCTCTCTCTCTCTCTCTCTCTCTCTCTCTCTCTCTCTCTCTCTCTCTCTCCCTCTCTCTCCCTCTCTCCCTACACCCTCTCTCTCCCTCTCTCCCTACCCCCTCTCTTTCCCTCCCTCTCTCCGTACCCCTTCTCTCTCTCCCTCTCCCTCTCTCCCTAGACCCCCCTCTCTCTCTCTCTCTCTCTCTCTCTCTCTCTCTCTCTCTCTCTCTCTCTCTCTCTCTCTCTCTCTCTCTCTCTCTCTCTCTCTCTCTCTCTCTCTCTCTCTCTCTCTCTCTCTCTCTCTCTCTCTCTCTCTAACTCTCTCTCTAACTCTCTCTCTCTCTAACTCTCTCTCTCTCTAACTCTCTCTCTCTCTCTAACTCTCTCTCTCTCTCTCTCTCTAACTCTCTCCTCTCTCTCTAACTCTCTCTCACTCTCTCACTCTCTCTCTCTCTCTCTCTCTCTCTCTCTCTCTCTCTCTCTCTCTCTCTCTCTCTCTCTCTCTCTCTCTCTCTCTCTCTCTCTCTCTCTCTCTCTCTCTCTCTCTCTCTCTCTCTCTCTCTCTCTCTCTCTCTCTCTCTCTCTCTTACTACTACTATTTCTACTCCTCCTCCTTCTACTCTTCCTCCTCCCTCCTCCTCCTCCTCCTTCTACTACTACTATTACTACTACTACTACTGCTACTACTACCAGTTGTACTACTATTCACTATCTACTATTTACTCATTTTTTTAAGATTTGCTCTCCACTCAAAATTCATACCTTGTAAACAGACTCTTTCACACTCCCTCTGTTTACCCCCTCCTCCCCCTGGTCCCACGACCTCCATCTCCTCCTCCTCTTCCTCCTCTTTCTCCTCCTCCTCCTCATCCTCCTCCTCTCACCCTGACACTCCTCACACAGTTCACCTCCGTAGCTCGCCCTCTTCTCCGCTTTCCTGACCTCTTCCCTCTTCTCTTCTTTCCTCTTTTTTTTCTTCCTCTTCGCTTCTCCTTTTCTCTCTTCTCCTCTTCCTTCTTGTCCTCTTCCCTCTTCTCCTCTTTCTTCTTCTCCTCTTCCTCTTCTCTTCTTTCTTCTTCTCCTCTTCCTCTTCTCTTTTTCTTACATCTTCTCTTTCTTCTTCTCATATTCCCTTTTTTCCTCTTCCCTCTTCTCCTCTTTCCTCTTTTCTCTCCCCCCTTGTTCTCTTCCCTCTTCTCCTCTTTCTTCTTTGCCTCTTCCCTCTTTTCTTTTCCTTACATCTTCTCTTTCCTCCTCTCCTCTTTCCTCTTCTCTTCTTCCCTCTTTCCCTCTTCCCTCTTCTCCTCTTCCCTCTTTCCCTCTTTTCCTCTTCACTCTTTCCCTCTTCCCATATTTCCTCTTCTCTCTTCTCTTCTCCTCGTCTCTCTCTTCTTCCTCTTCCTTTTCTTTTTTCCTCTTCTCCTCTTCCCTCTCTTTCTCTTCCCCCTTCCCCTCTTTCCTATCTTTCTCTTCTTTTTTCTCCTCATCTTTTCTTTCCTCTTCTCTTTCTCTTCCCTCTGCTTCTCTTTTCTCTTTTTTCTTTCCCATCTCTTCCCCTCTTCTCTTCTTCCCTCATTTCTTCTTCCCTGATCTCCCCTTCCTTCATCTTCTCTTCCCTCTACTCTTCTTCTCTTCTCTCTTCTCTCTTCTCCTTTTCCTTCTTCTCTTCTCTCTTCTCCTTTTCCTTCTTCTCCTCTTCCCTCTTCTCCTCTTTCTTCTTCTCCTCTTCCTCTCTTCTCCTCTTCCCCCATCTGTTCCCTATGCCTTCTTCTCCTCTCTTCCCTTTTATCCTCTTCTCTTCCCTCTTCTCCCCTTTCTTCTTCTCTTCTTCCTCTCTTCTTTCTTCTCCTCTTCTTCCTTCTGCTTTTCCCTTTTCTCCTCTTCCCTATTCCTTCTTCTCCTCTCTTCCCTTTTCTCCTCTTCTCCTCTTCTATTCTCCCCTCTTCTCTTTCTCTTCCCTTCTATTTGCTCTTCCAATTTTCATTGTCATCTTGCGCGTTCTCTCCTTTCTCCCAATCTAACTCTCATTTCCCTCCCTCTCTTGATCTTTTGTGTTCTTCCTTCCTTCATTCCTTCCTTCCTTCCTCTCTTCCCTCTTTCCCTCCTCTCTTCCCTCTCTTCCTCCTTGCTTTCCTTCCTCTCTCCCTTCCCTCCCCTTTCTCTTTCCTCCACATTTTTTCTTTTATTTTTTCTTCTATCTTGCACTGTAGTCTATTTTCTCTTGTTTTCGTCTTCCCATCCTCTTATTTTTGTTCCCCAACTCTCTCTCTCTCTCTCTCTCTCTCTCTCTCTCTCTCTCTCTCTCTCTCTCTCTCTCTCTCTCTCTCTCTCTCTCTCTCTCTCTCTCTCTCTCTCTCTCTCTCTCTCTCTCTCTCTCTCTCTCTCTCTCTCTCTCTCTCTCTTTCTTTCTCTTTCTCTCTCTCTCTCTCTCGCTTTCCTCCTCCTTTTCCTCCTCCTCCTCCTCCTCCTCTTCTTCCTGATCTTCTTCCCTATCCTCTTCTCCACATTCATTCTCTCCCTTCATTCATACCTTTATTCCTCTTCTCTATGTCTCCTTTTTACCCTGCGACCCCTAGTCTTGAACCCGAAGCTCCTTGACCGGGACCACATAAGGGTTATGTAGCACTATTTATCCATTTATTTATATATTTATCTGTTTATTTATTTATTTATTTATTTATTTATTTATTTATTCTATTTTATATTACTCGCCGTAGGTTGCTTGAATGTAATGGAGATGTAATTAATATCCAAAATAAAATATTATACGAAATTCCCCCTTATCGGGAGGCTAGAGTGGTGCCCCTTTAATGAGGACAACGTAGCGTGGAATAAACCGTGCTCTTAATTCAACTTCGCCGGTGGCAGGATTCGAACCACCATCCCCTCGACCTTCACCGGAAATTTGAATAATTTTGTTCTATCATGATATGTTGATCATTTTCATGCATGTTGATAGTGATATATAATTATAGCTTATATAGATTTAGATCCTAATTTGAGAAGATGGCGACTCCCTAGAAGAAATGTTTGGCAACCCCCTTTCGAGGGGGGAGGGTATAGCTCCTCTATACCGCCACCCTTGTGCATCTTCCAACGATCCCCATCATTCTTCGAAGTCCCTCTTCTGCTTCGTCATGTCCCTCCACAGAAGAGCTCATCCCTCCTTCCCTCCCTCCCTCCCTTCCTCCCTCCCTCCCTTCCTCCACTTCCAGCTCCGCTCATGTCCTCCATACTTTCATCCTTTGCCTTCCGATTTTATTGATTGCATGTCTCCTTCTTCCTCTCCCTCTCTCTTTCTCTTTTTCTCTTTTTCTCTTTTCCTCTCTCTCTCTCTCTCTCTCTCTCTCTCTCTCTCTCTCTCTCTCTCTCTCTCTCTCTCTCTCTCTCTCTCTCTCTCTCTCTCTCTCTCTCTCTCTCTCTCTCGCTCTCTCTTTTTTCCTCTCTCTCTCTCTCTCTCTCTCTCTCTCTCTCTCTCTCTCTCTCTCTCTCTCTCTCTCTCTCTCTCTCTCTCTCTCTCTCTCTCTCTCTCTCTCTCTCTCTCTCTCTCTCTCTTTTCCTCTTCCTCCCAGCTACCTTCCCTACCTCCCCTCCCCCCTTCCTCCCACCTTCCCTCCTTTCCTTCCTCCTTCTCTTCCTACCTCTCCCTCCTTCCTCTCTTCCTCCGTCTCTTCCTACCCCCTCCATCCTCCTTCATTCACTCCCTACATGCCCCCTTCCTTCCTTCCCTCCTTCCACTCCTTTATTCCCATCTTACTTCCCTTCATATCTATCCCCTCCCTCTCTCCCTCCCTCCCCCCTCCCTCCCCTCCTCTGACCTTCCGTCTCTCCGCCTCACGTGTATGACGTCATCAACTTGGGTGTAAACTGTGAATTGAAATTCTTTGGGGGCGCCATTCCCCCCCTCCCCCCATGTTGCCGTGGAGGAGACTAATGAAGACACCAACGAGTGGGGATGATGGTGGTGGTGGTGGTGATGATGATGATGATGATGATGATGATGATGATGATGATGATGATGATGATGATGATGATGATGATGATGATTATGGTGATGATGGTGATGGTGGTGATGATGATGATGATGGTGGTGGTGGTGGTGGTGGTGGTGGTGGTGATGCTGCTGATGATGATGATGATGGTGGGACTTGGCGCCAGAGTAACATGGCGAATCCAGTGCCATTTTTCTTAATAATCTACAGCAGAGGAGCTATGCTCATGGGGTCCTGTCTCTTATTCCCCAGTTATATTTTGGTCTACATGTCTGTTACGCGCATAAACACTTTGGTTACCGGGGAGAACGTCCTCGGTCGAAAACGTTCTCGGTCGAAAACGTCCTTGGGTGAAAACGTCCTTAGGTTTGCAAAAACGTCCTCGCTTTTCTGTTTCCGAGTGGGAAACTCAGCCGTCTTTCAACAGACATGCATGGGCTGACCATAGAGGTCACACAATAACCTATCGAATAAGGTATACATTTGGTTTTACAATGTTTATAAAAATCATATCCAGAATAAAAATTGAATATACAAAATAATAAAAATACAAAAAAGCACAGTTTTGCACATTAAAGGGTTCGTCAGGTCGCACCTGCATCTTTATTAAAAAATTTTTTATATTAACAACTCTTTATTTTATACATTATTTTCATACAATTATTAATATCGGGTACACTTAGCAATTTAAGGCAATACATGTATATTAATGAAACAATATAGAATAAGATATACATTTGGTTCTACAATGTCATGATGTTATAAAAATCATATAGACTACATAGCAAGTATACAAAATAATAAAAATACCGAAAAAATCTAGCACAATTTTCACACAACACTGTCCGTCTGCACATGATAGCCGATTCTACACATTGAAAATCACTGAGAGAAACCAGTCCATGTTTCGAGCCATGAGATACGCAGCCCTACGTAATAAATCCTTCGCGATTTAATGTCCTGCGATGTATTCCTCCCACAGTGCGAACAATTGTCCTTGGCGGTATTCCTACCTTTGGCGGCGTTTCGGTTTGTTTTTCGAGAGAATGACCAGTCAATTACGTTACCTTCGCAACAGCTCGTCTGTATAAATTGTGGTTTATACCTGTTCCGCAGGTCCGATGTTGCCTTTTCTAGCAACCATCACAGAGCAGACCTTCTTGTCTTTTCCTAACGGGGTGCTGGCAGGCAATGCATAAGTTTTCTCCCATCCTGGTTTCGATTCTTCTTGGTCTTGGCATATTCTTCTTCACAGGAGTAGAGGGAAAACACCAGTTTCACACAGTGGTGCTCCCTCAGAGAGAATGTTTGTAGTACCGAACAACTGACAATATATACAAAATGTGTGAGGAGAGAGAAGGGTACAAGGAAAGGTCAATTTCTTGTTCACGGGGGCTCGAAATCGCGTGTGGACTGGTCGGAGTGGCGCTCCGTTGGGTGTTACAGATGAGCTGATGTCCCAACTTCTTCCATTCTGTAGCTGCATGGAGCGCTGTTAATTTTGATCATTTAATATCTCCCATTCTATTATTTGTGCATTTATTTGTGGCTATGCATACAGCTTCAATACTCAATAAAGAACTAAGACACAGAAATATCCGCATCTCATGTGACGCAGTAAAGAAAATCGGTGACCCCATTAAAACAAAGGCGGAGAATAATAATACCGATAGTTTACTTTATAAAATTCCATGCTCAGGTTGTGAAAATGTTTACATTGGAGAAACATACAGGGGTTTTCCAACAAGACTAAAAGAACACAAAGCTGATGTAAGTCACCACCACAACACCAGAGAATTTGTGAACCATATTGAAGAAAATGGTCACCTGACAAAATGAGATGAAGCAAATATAATTACACGGCAATCTTAATTAGAAACAGAGAGAAATTTGTTGAACTTGGCCAGCGTACACATCGCCACCTCTGGGTATTTCTTTTAATCAATGAAAATAATCTCTTCAGGCTCACCAGATAGCTACGGGGAACGGCATGGCGAGGGTATCCATTCAGCACCATCCATTCTAGGCAGTGTCATGACATGCATGAGATTATGATATGCATCAGATGTGGCGGCTCCCCTAATTAGACCGTCGTCCACAATTAGACAGAGGACGTTTTGGTCGCCCGAACCTGAGGACGTTTTTGACCGGGAACGTTTTTGACCGAGGACGTTTTTGACCGAGAAGGTTTGAACTAAACAGCAACACCTTTATGTAGCTCTGTGTACTACACATATGTGCGTGTGTATGTACGTATATATATATATGTATGTGTCAATTTGTTTACATGTATGTCTTTTTACTTATGCGTATTTGCGTGGACCCATGCATGACTGTACGTACGAGTGTATGATGAGAATAGTCATGGGTATATGCCTGTATACATAAGCGTATGATCATAATAGAATTATCTGGCGCTTTCCATAATGAAATGTATACACTGTAACACGGCATTGAAAGCGTTCCCTAAGAACACGGTAAGCAGAATAGCAAAAATGAAAGAAAATGATAAAAAAAAAAAATCAGAAGAAACTGAGCAAGCAGAGAAGGAAGAAATAGAAATCGATAAATATATAAATAAATAAAGTACTTAAGAAAGAATAAGAATACGTTAATAATGAAAGATATAGTGAAGGAGATAAAAGAGGAAATGCAATTGGACAGAAAAGTTAGCGCGAACGGGTGATTGGCGATGGAGCGAGTGTGTTACTAACTGGACGCTTCGAGATGGTAAAGCGTTCAAAAGGGAAACTAGACGGAAGGTGGAGAGACTAGATAAAGAAGTTTGCAGGAGTGACGTGGCAGAGGTTGGTGAAGTGGTGCTAGTCGTGGGAAGGTTTGGGAGAGGCATTTGTGTAGCAGTGAACTCGAATTGGCTGAATGACATTGAAAAGAAAGGATGGAAGGAAGAATAAGGAATAGGAAGGAGAAAGATGAGAAAGGAATTTAATAGATAAGGTAACGGAAGGTGATGGAGGGTGTGTGTGGAGAGAGAGAGAGAGAGAGAGAGAGAGAGAGAGAGAGAGAGAGAGAGAGAGAGAGATAAAGAGAGAAGGGAGGGGGGAAAGAGAGAGAACCACAAGGGAAAGAGAAATGGCAAGAGAATAGGAGACGGAAGAGAAGGGAAGAAAACACACAAGACAAACGAAGACCTACAAAGACGAAAGACAGAGAGAGAGAGACAAAGGAGGGGGGAAGGAAATTGAAGACAGGAAGAGGCGGAGAGGAGAAATGGCTGAGAGAAGGAAAGAGGAATTGTACTTTGTCAGCAATAATCAGTGCTTCTACCCTCGGATGGGGACGCCATTGCACTGAAGAGAGGTGGAGTCCTAATAGAGGTATTGGGCAAGGAGGGAAGGAGACAGATAGAGAGAGAGTGAAGTAGGATGGAGGAGGTAGGAAGAGACGGAGGAAGAGAGGAGGGAGGGAGGAGGTAGGAAGAGAAGGAGGAAGGAAAGGAGGGAAGGTGGGAGGAAGGGAGGGGAGGTAGGGAAGGTAGCGAGGAGGAAGAGAAAGACAATGAGTGAGAGAGAGAGAGAGAGAGGTAGCTTAAGTCAAAAGGCACTGACCCACTTCTACTCATTCCACTCCCATCCTCCACCCTTTCCTCCCTCTCATCAAGTCAAAAGATGTAACCATTCTAATTGGAGAATGCTACGTGACTCTGGTCCGTAGGAATGTGAGTGAAGTCCTAAGATATTGAGTTCATAAAAAGAGGAGGGAGGGAGGGAGGGAAGGAAGGAAGAATGAAAAAGGAGGGACTCACTGCATAAAGAGAGGAGGGAGGGAGAGAGGAAGGAAGGAAAGGAAGTTATCCCGTGTGAAACTAATTTATTAAGTAGTCTTTCTTGGGGGACGGTATAAAATGCTTTTGCAAAGTCTAGATATATCAAATCTATATTATTTCTAAAGAACTGTCACAACCATTCTTCCCCTCTCCCTTCCTAGTTATTCATTTTCTCTCCCGCCCCCCAACATCTGCGCCCCGCTCCCATGGGGTTCGCCAAGGGGGACTTTGCACCCCACTACCCTCCCCCCAAGAACAAATGGGGGTGATTTTATTAATGAGTATGTAAAACCTCTTCAGTCAGGCTCAACGCCCAACTGCTTCTGTAGGTGGAGACGATCCGGAAGGAAACAATGATTTGGTAGTAACAGTAGATTAAACCACACGAAGATAAACGAACCAGGCTGATAAGAGGAGATAAAGAGGTTTAGAGAAAGATTAAATGGAAAGAGGTTTTCAGGACACATTATAATATTGACATTAAAGAGTTTACAGGGTAACTGGTAGTCCACAGGCAAACAGGGACAATGGCTGAGGAGAATTCACAAAGGAGAGAGAAAAGGCGGATTTTAAAAGACATAATTAATATCAACCATCAGCTGGACAAGACTTGGAGGTGCTATGCCTAACATGTGGTAGACCAACTTGAACGAGACCTCAAAAGAATGAAGAGCTCTAATAAACAAGGTACAAGAAGAGGCAAAGAAAGCTCAAATAAATAATGTTGAAACACACCCACTCAAAACAGACCCAAATAGACCAGAATTAAACCTAAACACTCCAAGAAAAAACAGTCACTCAGAAACCTACCAGACAATGTCCTCAAAAGCTTCAATTTATTATTTCCTTCCAAGGAAGAAACTGGTTCTTCTAACCATGTAGGCGAAGTTCTAGAAACCATAAGCCTTTCAGACAACATACTACCGAGCTTCCGCCTATTATTCCTCTCACCTAAAGAAGAAGATATCCCTTCTAGGCACATGGATAGAATTCTATAAAGCCTAAAAACTCTTTTCGATTAATGGCCTTCAACCAAGGAACCACTTTTTCTTGAAGAACAGAAAGAAAAATTTCTTTCGTGGTTTCCGGTTAAGACTGAGCTCAAAAAACGTGCCTCATTTGTTCCAGTGATTTTTCAAAAACTCCTAGAATTGGGAAGAACATCCCAGATCTCCAAATCTTCATCCGGAGACACCTTCCGGTTTTCTTCAGGGTCTTTACGAATCGGAGAAAGACTTGATTGCCTCGTAAGCAAATCAATCAGACCAATGGCTCTACGTAGTCAGCCTGACGCTGCATTTAGAGAAGCAAAGAGTATCGAGAAATATCGATGCATAGGAAGATACAATAACATAAAGTATAAAAAAAAACTCTAACTCATGTCTGGGCAACAATTATTTCTTTCAACCAAAGAAAACAAAAGAATAGGACAACATAATAATAGAAAGCATCAAATACGTTTTCGAGCCGCGTATTAATAATAAAGCCTACATTAAGACGAGGAGAATAAATGACGAAACAACACTGAAAAGTATCGTATTCCTCTTCCAGCCTCTTTTGGACCAGAAATCCCATATTAGACAAAAGAAGATCAATGAATGGGATGATGGAGTATTGGAAACTATTAAATACTTATTCGAGTCGTGTTTGGGAAACAAATCCTACTTTATGAAGAGCGGAGTCCCTCATGGTTCACAATAAATACTGACTTCGAAAATCGCGCGTCTTTTGTACCTTGCGTCCTCAACTCAACTCGAAAAAATATAAATACACACACACACATACACACACACACACACACACATATATATATATATATATATATATATAATATATATATATGCAATAAAAACACTAGGAGCGTGTGTTCACAAATGCGTAAATAACCACTAGGAAAAAGTAAACTAACGAAGCAGAGCGCTTTCGTGTAATTACATCTTCAGTGCAGATACAAAGAAGGAATTATTCTGGAATTCTGGAATTCAAGAAAAGACCACCTCGCTTGCGCGGGATCGGGTTTTGTGGGAGGGGAAGAACGTCTGTTAGAAAATGAAAAGATAGTAGTGTATAAAAGAGGGCTATTGCCACCGGGCGAATCGCGAGCAATTAGGGGCTAGATTGTTGTCATGGCATAGGAGGACTTGACCAGGAGCTTGGAGGGAAGCGCCCGACGCCGGAGGTTAGGAGGTTGGGATTACCAACGGGGTTACCAACGGGGTTAGGATCACCAACGAAAGTTGAGAAAATGGTAGGAGGCGTAGTAGTAGAGAAAGGGGGAAAAACGGAAAAATCTTTAGTGGGAGGTAAACTGAAATGAGAAGATGTAGTATAAGAGAAAGTGAGAAAGGAAGCGAATTTTAGTCGAAGAAAAAGGAAGTGTATATGTTTGTGCGTGGGATGCGGCTATGTTCGTGAGAGGTGTGTGTGTGTAATTTACGGTTAGTGAGTAGATTTCACTTCCCGCGTTTAGAGGGCGTTCCTGATTAGCCCCAGGTAAGGCATGAGGATTCCTGTTTTACCCCAGGTCAGGTTTGAGTAACGATATTATTATTATTATTATCATTATTACTACCATTACCATTATTATTATTACATTATCACCAGTCAAGCTGGTGAAGGGGTGTGTTACTTGTTGGTGCGGTTATACACGTTTTATCGTGTACACCGCACGTGGGACGGGCGCAGCTGACAGATAGTCTGTACGGTGTGGTCTAGGTGTAATATGTTGTATCAGATGTTTGTGTTTGGCGTGCAGTTTTTCTAGGTGTCTTGAGTGAAGTTTGTGTTTGTGTTGGTTGAGTGGACGGATGTTGGAAATTTGGTGTAGAGACTCAGAGGTTCTGAAGTCGCTCCATCGCGAGCCCGTGATGAACTGGACAGCGGCATTCTGAACCTTCTGATGCTCGTAGTTATTGGTGGCACATGTCAGCTGGCTTAGTCCCGGGGACTGGCACAGAATCGGTCTGACGAGGGCTAGGTACAATCGACGTTTGGTTCTCAGTGTTGCAGTTTTGAAGCGTCTGAGCCTACCCAGCACAGCCCTAGCCTTCGCTCCCTGCTTGCGGAAGTGTGGGGTCCAGGTAAGGCCACTATCAAGTGTGCTACCCAGCACACGGGTATGGTCCTTCGCTGGGATGTTTGTGTTGTTTATTTTAAGAGGAGTGTTTGTGATTGTTCTGTTGGTTCGTTTGCAGCGGAAGTGTACAGCATTGCATTTCGACGCGTTGGTCTTAATGCGCCACTGTTGCTCCCACGCGTGTGCCCCGTCTAGGATGTTTTGCATTACGTGTAACGCTCCCTGCAGCGTTTTGTGTCTGCTTATGTGGTTAGTGTCGTCCGCATACGAGAGAGTTAGAGCCTGGTTGCGAGGATAAGCCGGCTCTGGCAGGTCATTCGTATATAGATTGTACAGAGTGGGGGCAAGGACTGACCCTTGCGGCACTCCAGCCTTCGGCACAAAAGGTTGGGACAGACAGCCCCGCCACTTTATTCTAATTGACCTGTCGTCCAGGTAGTTGCAGAGCAACCTTGTGAACGGCAGGGCAAAGTCGAAGTTGTGGTACAATTTGTACTTCAGGCCTTCGTGCCAGACAGCATCGAATGCCTTCTCCACATCCTTACAAACCAAAATGGCCTTACCAGGGCGACCGTCTGGCGGTCTTTGAACCCATTGAGTGATTATGGATATTACGTCTTCTGCACCGCGCCCCGGCCGAAAACCAAACTGGCAGTCCCTCAGCACATTCTCCGTCTCTAGGTACACGGTCAGGCGGCGGCTTAAGACGTGCTCGAACACCTTTCCAAAGTACTCCAGAAGGGAGATGGGCCGATATGAAAGGGGGGCGGAGGCGGGTTTCTGGGGTTTAGGAATGAGGATGGTATGGGAGGCCTTGAATAGTTGTGGGAAGTACCCAGAGGCTAGTGAGCTGTTATATAGTGTCGTCATGTGTAAGATTATGTTGTCTGGCATACGAAGGAATTATAAAATGAAGAAACAAGGTACAGAATATATGACATAGTGATGAGGGCATTCGGAGAGGTAGTGGAAGAAGCACACGTGACGGACGTTTGGACCGTCCTGGTAACCAGCAAGTATGGGACAACTGCTCATAATTTATATTACAATTTTAACAATTTTGAAATTTCATGAGAAATAAAACTATCTAATTTGTACAAACCTTGATGAAGATTAACATATATATATGTGTATATATATATATATATATATATATATATATATATATATATATAAAATATATATAGATATATATGTATATATATATATGTATGTGGTACCCAGACTTTTGGCCGAAAGACATTTGGTCGACGTACATATGGCCGACGGACATTTGGCCTAATGGACATTTGGCCTAGTGGACATTAGGCCTAATGGAAATTTGGCCGAATGTACATTTAGCTAAGGGACGTTTGGCCGAAAAAGTATAGTAACAGCCAATACTTTAAAGTATATTGTAAAAACTCATTTGATTAACAAGATTAACTGCATGTTTAACCAATAAGGTGAAGGACTGAGCTAGTTGTGTTGTTTAAGTTTGGTAAAATGAAAATATTAAAACTATACATGAAATGTAAAACAAGTAAACTTGGGATTAACATCTGATAAAAATAGCTAAAGTTTACAAAAAAAAAAAAAAAGTCACAGTGATATAGTAAAAAGTGGAAAAGTAAAAAAACTAATAAAAATATTTGAAACTAACACAATAAAGATGGAAATGATAAATTTACAAACTTCAAAAAGGGTACAGCAGAGCTTAATGTCCAGAACAGACGTAAGATTCAAACTGAAGGAATTCATAGTTCACTCGCTCATATAAACATGAGCGCTCATATAAACATAAGCCAAACGTCCCTTAGTTAAATGTCCATTAGGCCAAATGTCATAGTTCACTCGCTCATATAAACATGAGCGAGTGAACTGCATGTTTAACCAATAAGGTGAAGGACTGAGCTAGTTGTGTTGTTTAAGTTTGGTGAGTTCAGAATGGCAGTTACTATAAATACATACAATTCAGTATTTTAAATATCTTATTCGTAAACTAGCTAATTTTCAGATAAAAAATTCTTTGTGTTAAACACAGACAGACAGACAAATATGAGAGTGAGAGAGACAGTAAGAGTGAGTCCTCTAAGTCAAATTTCCATTAGTCAAAATGTCCAATAAGCCAAACGTCCCTTAGTTAAATGTACATTCGGCCAAATATCCATTAGGCCAAATGTCCACTAAGCCAAATGTCCATTAGGCCAAATGTCCGTCGGCCATATGTACGTCGGCCAAATGTCCTTCGGCCAAAAGTCCGGTCACGATGTATGTATGTATGTATAAGTATATGTATATATAAAGAGCTTCTTCCGGCCCTCTTAGAGTGACACAACCCAATGACAATCGAATTCGAAAGGCGTGCTTCTTTTGTACGCTGCGTCTTTAACTATAAAAATAA
>NC_134809.1:28145540-28148040 GCF_046742065.1 Oratosquilla oratoria | reverse complement strand
AAGCCACCAACACCAAAACCACCAACACCAAAACCACCAACACCACCAACACCAAAACCTTCAACACCACCACCATAACCACCACCACCACCACAACCAGCACCACACCAAAACCAGCAACACCAAAACCACCAACACCAAAACCACCAACACCAAAACCACCAACACCAAAACCACCAACACCAAAACTACCAAAACCACCACCACCAAAACCTCCACCACCAACACCACCAAAACCACCACCACCACCACCACCAAAACCACCACCACCAAAACCACCAAAACCACCACCACCACCAAAACCACCACCACCACCACCACCAAAACCACCACCACCAAAACCACCACCACCACCACCACCAAAACCATCACCACCAAAACCACCATCACCACCAAAACCACCATAACCACCACCACAGCCACCATAAACACCACCACCACAACCATCATAAACACCACCACCACAACCACCATAAACACCACCACCACAACCACCATAAACACAACCACCAAAACCACCAAAACCAAAACCACCAAAACCAAAACCACCAAAACCAAAACAACCAAAACCACCGCCAAAACCACCAAAACCACCACCAAAACTACCACCAAAACCACCACAGAAACCACCAAAACCACCACCTAAACACCAAAATCACCAAAACCACCACCAAAACGCCAAAACCACCACCAAAACCACCACCGCCAAAACCACCGCCAAAACCACCACCAAAACCACCACCAGAACCACCACCAAAACCACCGCCAAAACCACCACCAGAACCACCACCAAAACCACCACCACCACCAAAACCACCACCACCACAACCACCACCACCAAAACCACCACCACCAAAACCACCAAAACCACCACCACCAAAACCACCAAAACCACCACCACCAAAACCACCACCACCAAAACCACCACCACCACCACCACCAACACCACCACCACCACCACCACCAACACCACCAACACTACCACCACCACCAATACCACCACCACCAATACCACCACCACCACCACCAATACCACCACCACCAATACCACCACCACCAATACCACCACCACCAATACCACCACCACCAAAACCACCACCACCACCAAAACCACCACCACCACCAAAACCACCACCACCACCAAAACCACCACCACCACCAAAACCACCACCACCACCACCACCACCACCACCACCACAACCACTGTTATTCTTTACTACCACATCAATCTGTGTCGTGAGGAATGTTCTGCCCATGAGTGACCTTGACCTCCGGAAGATGAAGGAAGTTGGGCGAAGCAGATATACCGGGGCCGATCCCACGTGACGGAGCACTGGGACGCCAAAGAAGCCCCAGTCCCTATGGCTTGGGCAGCCATCACTCAAGGGACCAAAGGAAAAAGGGCTTCACTTAGACTCTTTAGGGCACAGAGTCTCGTTCCTTTCAAGAGATGGCTTGGGCAACCATCAAGGGACCAAAGATAAATGGATCCGCGCATTTGACTCTTTAAGAAGCAGAGTCAACTCCTTGAACAGACCTTATGCGCTTTTTATAAAGGGCTTCGTTTACGGGCGAAAGTTTCCAAGGAAAGGTCGTTCAAAAGACCAGATTGATGTTATAAAGGGCTTAAGAGCATTGAAAACCGCTATTGGTCTTATTTAAAACAGACTTCGTAAATGGGCTTTGATTGAACGGGCTATTTAACAATAAAAAGGATCATTGAAGAAACCTTCAAGGCATTGAAAGGCCTTTAGGTCACAGTAAAGGCTCCTTCTCGTTGAAAAGAACATTGAAATGGGCTTTATAATCGTCCTTTATATATGGGCTAGTCTTTTTACAAAAACAGGCTACAGAGAACGCCTTTATGGCAATGAAGTCACAGAATGATCTTCTACGGGCTAAAAAGCGCTTATAGCTTTATATTGAAATGGGCTAAAAATGAACGGGCTAAATTTGATGAAATCAGGTATTGAAAAGACCTTTGGTGTACTGAAAAGCCTTTATGTCACGAAATAGACTTTCACCACATTAAAAGTGCCTATGGGCTTGAAAAGGGCTTCGCAAATGGGCTACAAATGAATGGGCTACATTTCATTATAAAAGGTCATTGGAAAGACCCTGGGCTATCCCTCAGCTGAATAAAATCTTCTGGCCTTATATAGATAGAAAAAAAGAGTGGTTTTGGTTCAGAAAGATTGATAATAATCTTGAACATATTATTTACCAAAGGCAAATTTACCAAGCTCTACGAAATCACTTAGTATGAGAAAAAAAAAACGTTATAGTGTCCTTACTATATGGAGAGACTTAAATGTGCCATCCGGTACATGTACATACACACACACACACACACACACACACACACACACACACACACACACACACACACACACACACACACACACACACACACACACACACACACACACACACACAAAACACACACACACGCACAAAACACACACACACACAAACCACACACACACACACACACACACAC
>NC_134809.1:28133040-28135540 GCF_046742065.1 Oratosquilla oratoria | reverse complement strand
TCATTATTATTATCATTATTGTTGTTGTCGTTGTTGTTGTTGTTTTTGTTGTAATGTTTATTTTTTATTCGTTATATTAAACTGTTTTTGTTTATTTCTATTTATTTTATCTTAGTTTGGTTATTTTTATTAATTTATTCATTTTGTTTTGTTAGTTTATTGTTATTTGTTTTATTAACTTTTTCTTCTGTTTAGTTGTTTTTATTGATTTGTCTATTTAGATTAGTTTAACTATATCATTTTCTTTTATATCTAATATGTATAATTTTATCTTATCTATTTGTGCTTTATCTATTTGTGCGCATATATTAATTTATTTATTCATTCATTTTGTGTGCATATATTTATTCATTTGTGTGCATATATTCATTTATCTATTAATTTTGTGTGCATATATTTATTTATTCGTGTATTTATTTTCAATTCTGCTGGATGCGTACGTAAACGTAGCGAGACTGGTCCAGCCAATCAGCTGAGTGAAGGACGACTTCGTCGTGGGAAGATTTGTTTATGTTTTAGTTTGTTAACGTAAATGGACACGGCCCTTCTCATTCTCCTCTACCTCTTCTATCTCCCCCTCCTCTTCCTTCTCCTCTTCCTCCTCTTTCTTCTCTTCCTCTTTCGTCTACTGTTCCTCCCCCTTCACTGTCTCATCCTCTTTAATCTCTGTCTACTCCTCTTCTTCCTCCTCTTCCATCTCCTTCTCTTCCTCCTCTGTCTTCCTTCTCCTCCACTTCCTCCTCTTCCCTCTCCTCAGTCTTATTATCACCCTCTTCCTCCTTCCCCTCTTCCTCTATCTCCATCTACCCTTCCTTCTCCTCCTTCCCCTCCACTTCCTACTCGACTTCCTTCTCCTCCTTTCTCCTCTTCCCCCTTCCTCCTTTCACTCAATTCCTCCTATTTTATTTCCCGTCCTCCTACTCCCTGGCCTGTCTCTCTTCCTATCTGACAAGTTTCAATAGGCAAAGGTAGCTATCTATTTTTTCTGTTCCTTTTGATATCTTAGTGTTCATATATTTATTTTTTCTTCCTTTTTATACCTTGTCTTTGCTTTATCATTTCTGCTTCTCCTCAATTTTCCTTTCTCCGTTTAATTATCTCTTTCTCTGTTATATGTTTCCTTTCATTTCTCCGTATTTTTTGTATATATATATATATATATATATATATATATATATATATTTTTACACAAACACACACACACACACACACACACACACACACACACACACACACACACACACACACACACACACACACACACACACACACACACACACACACCTCTCAGGGCGCTGTGGTTAGAGCTCTGGCCTGCCACTACGGAGGTCCGGGTTCGACTCTCGCCCCGGGCTGAAATAATATCAGTATCGCAGCGCTGAGGGGTGTTACTCCAACTCTCGTGGGCGGGGAGTTGGGTGTGTGTGTGTGTGTGCAAGGTCATAGCATTACCCATAGATCGGACCTACGAGCTCTGAGCTCTCTTCCAGGAGGGAAATAGCTGTCGATCACGAGTCCAACACGTGATCCAAAGACCAAGTGAATACACACACATACATACATATATGTATATATATATATATATATAATATACATACATACATATATATATCACTTGTTCCTTCTTTCATTTCTACGTTTCTTCACTATTTTCATTCTTTTCCTTTTCTCTCTCGTCTTCCGTTGTTTCTTGTTCTTCCCTTTCGTTTTTATTCTTTTATTTCATTTTTCTTCTCTTCTTGAAAATTTGATCACCTTTTAGCGTTTCACTCTCCTTTTCTCCCCTTCCTCCTCCCTCTTACTCCTCTTCCTTCTCCCCTTCCTCCTCCCTCTTACTCCTCTTCCTTCTCCTTCTCCTCCTTCCCTCCTCCTCCTCCTTCTCTCCTCCTCCTTCCCTCCTCCTCCTTCCCTCCTCCTTCCCTCCTCCTCCTTCCCTCCTCCTCCTTCCCTCCTCCTCCTTCCCTCCTCCTCCTTCCCTCCTCCTCCTTCTCTCCTCCTCCTCCCCTCCTCCTCCTTCCCTCCTCCTCCTCCCCTTCTCCTCCTCCTTCCCCCTCCTCCCCTTCTCCCCCCTATGCCCCTTCTCCCTCCCCCTCCTCCCCTTCTCCCCCCCTCCGCCCCTTCTCCCTCCCCCTCCTCCCCTTCTCCCTCTTCCTCCTCTCCTTCTCCCTCTTCCTCCTCTCCCTCCTTCTCCTTCCCTCCTGCTCTCCCTCCTCCCCTTCTCCCCTCCTCCCTTTCTTCTCCCCTCCTCCTCCTCCTCCTCCCCTCATCTTCTTCCTTCCCTTACTACTCCTCCTCTTCTTCTTCCTCCTCCTCCTCAACTTCCTCCTCTTCCTCATCCTCCTCAACCTCATCTTCTTCAATTTTATCCTCCTCTCCCTCCTCCTCCTCCTCCTCCTCCTCCTCCGCCTCTCCCTTCCCCCTCCACCTCTTCCTCCTCCTCCCCTACCCCCTCCACCTCTTCCTCCTTTTCTCACTTTCTCCTTCTCCTCCTCTTCCTCCT
>NC_134809.1:28125540-28128040 GCF_046742065.1 Oratosquilla oratoria | reverse complement strand
GGGTTCGAATCCCGCGATTCTCTCCGAATCCCAACAGTGACTGTTACCTGACTCAACTTTACAAGTGCATATGCACAGGGCAATTCTGACGGCTCCGACATCAGCTAATCAGTGCCTCATGGCGTAGTCTCCTTGCCACCAATGATAACGTAGTGGCACTGGCATGCTTGTGGTTCTCAATAGAACCCTGAAAAGACGATCAGCTTTTTTTTTTTTTTTTTTTTGAAAGGAGAGAAAGGGAAAAGATGGAGACCGTCTTTCTTATGCTTGTGTAATGCAAGAGAAAGATAAAGAAAGGTGGGAGAATAGAGGAAGAGAAAATGTAAAGGGAGAGAGAGAATTGGGAAGGAGAGAGAAAGAGAGAGATAGAGAGAGAATAGATGGGGACCGTCTTTGTTGTGTTTGTGTAATGCAAAAGAAAGGTTGGAAAATAGGAGAAGAAAGAAATGTAAAGGAAGAGAGAGAATTGGAAAGGGGAGAGAGAGAGAGAGAGAGAGAGAAGGGGAGGGATTTTTTTTTTTGTGAAGCAGGTGTGAATACAAAGAAGGATAAAACAGAGAAATGAGGAAATGCAAAGGAAGAGAGAAAAAGAGGGAGAGAGAGGGGGGGGCACCGTCTTTTGCTCTTGTAATACAAGAGGAAAATTAGGAAAGACAATGAAAAAGAAGAGAGAAAGAGAGAGAGAGAGAGAGATTGAGAGAGAGAGAGAGAGATAAAAGTCATAATGGAAATGATAATGAGATATTGTTTCGTATTTGCATTTCTTTTATCACTCTTCGTCGAATGAGCTTGTCGTTCGAGTCCTGGGCTCAATTGCTAAGTGCAGAAGCGTAATTTGGTTCATAATTGTCCGCAGCGCCTTCTCTAATAAGTGGAGCTTTTCTGTTTGTTTTTTCATAGATTCATTAAGTTTCTATTTATCTACGTTTCGTTTTATTAATATTTCCGAAATACTTGTCTATTTTCTGTTGTTGTGTGATCTCATTCTGTTTACTAATATTTATGTAATTTTTGTTTTGTTTTTTGTTTCCATATTTGTTCATTATTGTTTGATTATGGTTTATTTATTTTCTATTTATTTTTTATTTATCCTGTTTTATATATTTTTATTTCTTATGCACTTAGTTTTTTAATCATTTGTATATTTATCTATTTATTATCTATTCTAAATGTTTACATTTTATTCTATTCAATTTGTTTGTATTTGATATGTTTATGTTTATTTACTTTTTATTGTATAATCTTACTTTTCATTTATTTATTTTTCATTTTATAATTTTTCGTATTTATTGATTTATTTTTCATATCTCGAGTCTTGGAAAATCCAATAATGATAACTTAGAGCATTGGTTTCTCATCTTTCGACAAGTCCGTACTGTGACGTCACTCGGCGTCGCCGAAAGGTTTGACGCATCAGGTCCTCTCTTCGAAAATGAAGACAAACTTCAGACTTCAGCACTGAAGTCCTTCAGAAACTTCAAAGAAATTCTGATCAGCGTAGAACAGAAATGGATCGAGTGTTTCTTAAACTAAGTTAAAAACGGAACGAGATTAAACCTTGTTCGGGAAGTGGATTTGGGTTATCTGTTTATAAACTAAGTTTGCCGTTCAGCTGAATAAAGTCGTTTGATTGTCGTTAACCAATGCTTCTATCCTTTGTGGATAATATACCCATTTATAGGAAAGGAGAATATTTTGCCTATTAAAAAAAAAAAAAAAAAAAAAAAAAAAAAGTGACTCTGGTCCGTAGGGGTGTCACCTCGTTTGTCCATTGTTACCCATTTTATCTACTTTTATTTGTTTATTTGTCTACTTATTTTTCATTTTCATTCATTTATTTCTGAGCATTACTACTTATGTAAATGCCTCCATTCCTCCAGTCTCCTCCTCTCCTCTCCCTCTCCCTCCCCTTCCCTTCCCCTTATTCCCTCCTCTCCTTCTCCCCTTCACTTCCCTCCCGCATCCCTTCCCTTCCCCTCTCCCTCTCCCTCTCCCCTCCCCCTCCTCCCTTCATCCCCTCCCCCTCTCTCCTCCTCCCCTCCCCCTCTCCCCTCCCCCTCTCCCCTCCTCCCTTCCTCCCCTCCCCCTCTCCCCTCCTTCCTCTCTCCCCTCCCCCTCTCCCCTCCTCCCTTCCTCCCTTCCCCTTCTCTTTCCTCCTCCCTTCCTCCCCTCCCCATCCCTTCCCTTCCCCTCCCCTCCCCTATCCCTTCCCTTCTCCTTCCCATCCTTTCCCATTCTTTCCCATCCCCATCTTTTCACATCTTCCATCCCTTCCCTTCCCCTCCCCATCCTTTCCCATTCTTTCCCATCCCCATCTTTTCACATCTTCCATCCCTTCCCTTCCCCTCCCTTATCCCTTCCCTTTCCCTCCCCATCCTTTCCCCTCCCCTCCCCTATCCCTTCCCTTTCCCTCCCCATCCCTTCCCCTCTCCCCTCTCCCCTGCCTCTCCATTTTCCCTATTCTCTTCCTCTCCCCATCTCTCCCCCTCCCTTTTCCCCT
>NC_134809.1:28110540-28120540 GCF_046742065.1 Oratosquilla oratoria | reverse complement strand
CATTGAAAGAAGTGCAGTGTATTAACCTGTACACCTCTATTAAGGTACATTAGCATTTATGAACCTCGCAGTAAGGGCGAGAATGCTATGTTAATGCATTGGATTTTAGGTCTTAGTGACACGAGGTACTTGGGAGTATACGCGTATATACGTACATAAACGTACAGTGCCCTGGTGCAGTCATAAGAGGCGTGTTGGTCTCGCATTCGCTCTGTTGTGGGTTCGAATCCCGCACTCCTTTCTCTCTGATTTCGTGATACAGTGACTGTCACCTGGTCCAACAGTTCCCAAAATCGCATCATAAGGCAAAAGTGACGGCTTCGGCCGCAGCTACTCAGCGCCTCTTGGCGTAGCTCCTCGCCTCTGTAAAACGTATATAGATATGCCTACGTCCCAGATGCATGAAGTTAAGAAATGGTCTTAATTGACTAAACGACTTCAATTAAAATAGAACAATTTTAATCTATTTTTAAATCTTGACAACAAATATTTTTTAGAATTGAAGTCGAAGAGTTAGAATAGGTATGGTAGTAGTGCAAGGCCTGTCTTCTGCTCGTGGGGCCACGTCGTAAGAACAAGATGATTGTAGTACGAAAAAAAAACTGGATAAAAATATTTTTCTTATATTTGAAAATTTGCTGGAGAGCTAATGTAATGCACACACACACACACACACACACACACACACACACACACACACACACACACACACACACACACACACACACACAAATATATATATATATATATATATATATATATATATATATATATATATATATATATATATTGCGTGTGTGTGTATTTTTTATGTTTTTACTAAAGGAGATGGCCACACTTACTGTAAATTGAAACTTTAATTGTCATACTTTTAAAATATAATTACATATTTTTGCATTTTGCAGGTAAGTGGGACTAACGCCTGGCTTCGTAGAGGTGAGACAGCCCCTCTCCTTCCTTTTTTTTAAGAGTTTTATTTGTTATATATATATATATATATATATATATATATATATATATATATATGTGTGTGTGTGTGTGTGTGAGTGTGTGTGTGCGTGTGAGTGTGTGTGTGTGTGTATGTGTTTATGTATCTATATATTATATGTATAAATGTCACTTGGACAAAATGTAGCAGCACATTTGTAAAATTATAATCACGAAGAACCCACAGTCGGAATAAAAGGAATCTTAGAAGAAAGTATAACCTCTATATTTCGGCTAACAGCTATAGCCCTCTACACTTTCCTGAAGAGGGTTATAGCTATTAGCCGAAATATAAAAATTATACTTTCTTCTATGTTTTCTTTTTTCTCATTGTGTGTTCTTCGTGATTATGTATGTATATATATATATATATATATATATATATATATATATATATATATATATATATGTATATATACATATATATATATATATATATGCATATATATATGTATATATATATATATGTATATATATATGTATATATATATATATATATATATATATATATGCCATTATTTCTTCTGCTTTTTCTGAAGATGTGCGATACGACTCTTCGCTTTTGATCAGATTACGTTGACGTAATTTCGGGCAGAGTCAGGCCGTTTCCTTCATAATGAGTCGGAATGGCATTGGCATCCATTCCCGTGAACGATTCTTAGTCATTTGCATTGTAAGTGGCATCAAGGCTGATGTGGGGGAGAGGTGGGGAGGGGTGAGCAGGGAGCGGGGGAGGTTAAGGAGGGAAGGTAAGACGAACTTCTTCTTCTTCTTCTTCTTCTTCTTCTTCTTCTTCTTCTTCTTCTTCTTCTTCTTCTTCTTCTTCTTCTTCTTCTTCTTCTTCTTCTTCTTCTTCTTCTTCTTCTTCTTCTTCTTCTTCTTCTTCTTCTTCTTTCTTCTTCTTCTTCTTCTTCTTCTTCTTCTTCTTCTTCTTCTTCTTCTTCTTCTTCTTCTTCTTCTTCTTCTTCTTCTTCTTCTTCTTCTTCTTCTTCTTCTTCTTCTTCTTCTTCTTCTTCTTCTTCTTCTTCTTCTTCTTCTTCTTCTTCTTCTTCTTCTTCTTCTTCTTCTTCATCTTCTTCTTCTTCTTCTCCTCCTCCTCCTCCTCCTCCTCCTCCTTCTCCTTCTCTTTCTTTTTTTTTTCTTCTTCTTCTTCTTCTTCCTCCTCATTCTCCTCTTCTTCTTCTCCCCCTTCTCCTCTTCTTCTTCTCCTCCTCCTCTTCTTCTTATTCTCCTCCTCCTCTTCTTATTCTTCTTCTTCTTCTTCTTCTTCCAATCCCTAGACACGGCAACCCACGTGAAGGTCAAAATGAGATTTTGTTGTCCAGATGACATGCTGAATGCATGACATGGCTCGAAATGGTTCTCAGGGACTGTCCCTGGCAGGGGGAGAGCAGGGCCCCAGGGGCAACACAAGGGGTGTCCGGTTTCTGGAATCGAACTTCAGAACTTTGAGGATTGTGTCAAAAACAAACCATTCGTCCATCATTTTTTTTTTTTTGGTCGTACATTTTTGATTAAAAATTACTTTTTACTTCTTTTTATTCATGTGGGTATGTTGCTAGTCGGGAGCGGTAATGAATTATCTGGAATGAATACAATAGGCACAGGTAGTCGGCTGTTATTGTAACAGCCCATTTTACCTGAGCACAGGGAGTTGCCACGTGTAGTAGCACAAGGAATAGGCCTGAGGTACACGACTTCACAAGTATTGGTTTATTCGTCTCCTCCTCCTTCTTCTCCTCCTCCTCCTCCTTCCCCTCCTCTTCCTCCTCCTCCTTTTCCTCCTCCTCCTTTTCCCCCACTACCTCCCCTCCTGCCCCTTCTCCTCGTCCTCCTCCTCCTCGTCCTCCTCTTCCTCGTCATCCTCCTCCTCCTCGTCCTCCTCTTCCTCGTCGTCCTCCTCCTCCTCCTCCTCCTCCTTATCATCCTTCTCCTCCTCCTCCTCTTCCTCCTACTCTTCCTTCTTCTCCTCCTCCTCTTACTCCTCCTCTTACTCCTTCTCCTCCTCCTCCTTTTCTCCTCTTTTTCCTTCTCCTCCTCTCCTCCTCTTCCACCTCCTATTCCTCTGCATATATTCTTCCTCTATTCTCCACCCCTCCTTGTTGTATCTTACCAAACTGTTATACACAGTTGTCCTTCACCATACCTTTTATCTTTCCCCTCTTTCCTCTCCCCTCTTCCCTCACCTGTCTCCCCTCTCCCCTCGCTTTTCCCCTCTCTCATCTATACTTTGTAGTTCTCCCCTCTTCTCTCCCCTCCTCATCCTCTCCCATTCCCCCTCTCCTGTCTGTCCTTTCACTTCCCTTTTCTTCCCTCACTCCTTTCCACTCCATCAAACCCCACCAGGTTCTCTATCCCAACTCCATTATTTTCTCTCTCCCCCATTGTCCTCCTTTGCTCTCCTTCCCTCTCTCCTCCCCTCTCTCGTCTTCGCTTCCTTCTATCTTGTCTTTTTCCTTCTCCTCTTCACTCTCTCCTCTCCTGACCATGAACACCCCCTCCCCCTTTTTTGTCACTCGAGCTCCTTTATTTTTCTACCTCTTCCTTTCCTCCTCTTATTTTTCCTCCCCTTTTCTCCTCTTCCATTCCTCTTGTCTTCTTCCTCCCTCTTCCCTCATCACACCCCTTTCTCTATTCCACATCCATTCTCATTTCGTCCTGTCTTAATCGAAGCCTTCTGTTCTAGCATTCGCTTCGATGTGGTTTCGAATATGCACTCTTCTCAGAAGTGACTGGAGATAATTACTTTCTCCAACAGTCCCAGAGCATAAGGCTAAGGTGATGACGGCTTCGGCCGCAGCTACTCGGCGCTTCTAGGCGTAGTCATCTCACCACGTACCTTCCAAGACTTTTCCTCCTCCGTCTCTCCCTTTTGGCCTAAACGTTCTTCAACATAAGCTTTCTTCGACAGAAACTTTCTTTGTCAGAAACTTTCTTCAAAAACTTTTTTCGCCAGAAGCTTTCCTCGCCAAAAGCTTTCTTCGCCAGAAGCTTTCTTCGACAGAAGTTTTTTTCGACAGAAACTTTCTTCGCCAGAAGCTTTCATCGTCAGAAGCTTTCATCGTCAGAAGCTTTCTTCGCCAGAGGCTTTCTTCGTCAGAAGCTTTCTTCACTAGTAGCTTTCTTCGCCAGAAGCTTTCTTCGCCAGAAGCTCTCTTCGTCAAAAGATTTCTTCGCCAGAAGCTTTCTCCGCCAGAAGATTTCTTCTCGAAGAGTCTCGACCCCAAACAATGAGTTCGCGTTTACCGAACTCGTCCGGAAGAAGAGAACTTGAAGGCGTGTACGTCTCTACCCATGTACCACCAAAGACTGTACACATGTGTACATATGCTCGTACACACATACATGAACATATACACACACACACACGCACATACACACGTTATCCATAGATAAGGCCATATGTGAGCTTTGAACTCTCATACGGGAGAGTAGTAGCCGTCGATCACGAGAACGACACGTAATTCACACATACACATGTGCTCGTGCGTAGGCACATACACACACGCATACACACACACACATACACACACACACACACACACACACACACACACACACACACACACACACACACACACACACACACACACACACACACACACACACACACACACACACACACACACACACACACACACACACACACACACACACACACACACACACAAATTTTCACTCTACTTTCTACTTTTGTCATTTGTCACTTCCCCTTTCTTCACTTTCGCATCTTATTACTGTGTTTGTTTCACATATTTTAGTCAGTAGGTCCTGTTGCCTCCAATCACCCATTTAGTTAGTTCTATTTAATATAATATTTTCATTTATATTCTAGACTCAGTTCCACTTACTATTATCTTTTCCTTCTGATATAATATTCAGTCTAGAGGTAATAAAATATATAGCTTTTCCTTTTCTTTCTTACGTTAATTCTCATACAGCGTGTTTCTCTGGGGTACACTCAAGGAATTCCCCGAGAACACGTATGTTAGGTCCTAGGTGAGTTTGCAGTGACGCGGTGATTTCTTTAGTCCAATGATCTTTAACTTTATATTTAAGATCCTCCCCAAAGGGCATGATCTTACAATTGTGAACCAATTGAATTTTCTCCTCTTCCTGTCTTTTCCCAGTTAGATTCGTTGTTACAAGTCAATATGCAATATTGTTTACTTAAGCAATCTTGAGTCTCTGCGTATCTTACTTAGGTTACAAGTCAGATATGGAATCGGGCCTCCGGTTATTATTTATAAACATAACGCGGAGAGCGAACTTATGCAACTCACTCGCCTTCGGTGTTATGTTTGTAAATACCTAACCCCATAAAAAATGCAACACTCGCCTTCTACCCTTCTTTCTATAAACTCATCTACCAGCCTCTTACACACACACACACACACACACACACACACACACACACACACACACACACACACACACACACACACACACACACACAATATTTCGCTTTTGCTGGAACTTCTTGAATCTCGGTTTTCTTTTCTCATCCTCCTCATTCTCCTCATTTTGCTTCTGTTCTTCCTCCTCCTCCCCCTCTTCCCTCTGCTCTTCCTCTTCCTCTCCCTCCTACTTTTGCTTCTCTTCTTTCTCACCCTGCTCCTCCTCCTTTTCTTTATCCTACTCTTCCTACTCCTCCTCATCCTCCTCCTCCTCCGTCTTCCCTTTCTCCTACTCTTTCTCTTACTCCTTCTCCTCCTCCTCCTCCATTTGCTTGTCCTCTTAATCTTCCTGCTCCTCCTCTCCTTCTCCACCTCTTCCTCATCTTACTCTTTTTTTTCTTCTTTTACTCCACTCTCTCCTCCTCCTCCTCGTCTGTACTTCTACCTCCTCTTCCCCCTCCTGCTTCTCCTCCTCGTCCTCATAAACTTTTTCACCATTCCTCTGCATCTGCCTTCCTCCTCCACGTCCTCCTCCTCCTCCTCCTCCTCTTCCTCCTCCTCCTCCTCCTCCTCTTCCTCCTCTTTCTCTTCCTCTTCCTCCCTCCCACCCTCCCTCTCTTCCTCCCTCCCTCCTTCTCTTCCGCCTACCCTCCCTTCCTCCCTCTCTCTCTTCCTCCCTCCCTCCCCCCTCCCTCCCCCCTCCCTTTCTTCCTCCCTCTGACCTTTCCTCCCTCCCATCCCTCCCTCTTCCCTCCCTCCCATCCCTCCCTCTTTCCTCCCTCCCGTCCCTCCCTCTTTCCTCCCTCCCATCCCTCCCTCTTTCCTCCCTCCCGTCCCTCCCTCTTTCCTCCCTCACTGCCTTCCCTCCCTCCCTCCTTCCTTGGCTTACCCAGGGTTGCCCGCTGTCACCCATTTTTCGTCGTTTTCTTTCAGCCTCAGTCCCGTTTTCTTTGCAGCTTAGGCAGCAGCGGGTTCCCCTCGCCGGCCCTTGAGGTAGCTGCAAAGGGTTTCCTTTAAAAGGTGCTCCAACTGTTGGAGGAGGTCCTTGCCGCAGTTGGCCGCAGCCATTAGGCAGATCCTGCGACAGATCCTGCGGCAGGATCTTGGGGCAGCTTCTAGTCGCAGGACCATAAGGCAGATACTGCGGCAGGTCCTTCCCGCAGCTAGAAGTAGATCCTTGCCGCACGCCCTAGTTGTAGGCCCATGAGCCAAATCTTAAGGCAATTCACTAAAATAAATTGCGCTAGTTCCTTGCCCTGTTTCTCTCTCTCTCTCTCTCTTTCTTTCTCTCTCTCTCTCTCTCCTCTCTCTCTCTCTCTCTCTCTCTCTCTCTCTCTCTCTCTCTCTCTCTCTCTCTCTCTCTCTCTCTCTCTCTTTCTTTCTCTCTCTTTCTGTCCTAAAAAAATAGAGAAAAAATATTCATATATTTTCTTAATAAAACTTATACACGCAGTTGTTATAAGGTAACAATATTATGTATAATATATGGACTTTCTCACAGTGATGAAAATAATATCTGGATTATACATCAATAGATGATATATATATATATATATATGTATATATATATATATATTTATACATATATATATATATATATTAATTTGTATATGTTTAGAGCAAAGCTTTTCTCGTAAACAATTTCTGTTAAATGCTAAAGCACAAGTGGCGCCAATGATTTTAGGAGAACATTTTTCAAACTCCATTTCCTTTTTCCTTCATAATTCACACTCGGGATGGAATAGTGAAAGGCTTCAGAATGTTGCTCCATCTTACCGACAGGTGTTTCAACCATTACAAATAGCCATCTTTAGGGTAATACAATACATAAAGACAACCCAGAGAGAGGTAACTTACAATGTGGGAATCTGTCTCATCTAATAACACGGAAAGGGCACCCGAACCACACCTGTGACGTTCTGTCCTTTTATTTTAGACACAATCCCCATGTGGGTTTATGTCCCGTGGTGGAGGTCTGTATTTTCTACTGGAGGGTAGTACATAATCAGATGCTACCTGTACATTTAAAATAGGCTTTTGTAAAGTGATGCTTCTGCCTTAGTTATAATCAAACTTCCATAATTGTTATTTTAGTGGATGACTGTTGTATCTCTTACGAGGTCTACTTGAGGCGGCTTCTCATATATATATATATATATATATATATATATATATATATATATATATATATATATATATATATATATATATATATATATATATATATATATATATATATATATATATATATATATATATATATATCCGGACAGCTTCGTCTGCGTATGTAATCCTTATTTACATTGTTATAGTTTTAATTTATATATATGATTTTTTTTTTTTTTTTTTTTTTTTTTTTTTTGCATCCGACCTAGATATGGATCAAAAGGTCTCCTGTCGGCATGCTTCCTTTGTAATCCTTTGTATGCGCCTATAGGCTATTAGTTTAAATATGTTCTATTTCTTAGTTACTTTAGGGTATCTTTTTTTTGTATTCACACTATTTTTCTATCACACGCACAAACACACACACACACACACACACACACACACACACACACACACACACACACACACACACACACACACACACACATATATATATATATGTATATATATATATATAATATATATATATGTATATGTATATTTGAATATATATATATACAATATATATGCATATATGTATATATATATGTATATATATATATATATATACAGTATATGTATATTGAATATATATATACATATATATATATATACATATATATATATATATATATATATGATATATATGTATGTATATATACATATAGTAATAATAAAAATAATAATAATAATGAAAATAATAATAAAAATAATAATAATAATAATGATAATAATAATGATAATAATAATGATGATAACAATAATTATAATAATGATGATAATGATAATAATAATACACACTTTCGCACCCATGCCCTCCTTGAACTTTTTTTTTCCGATAAAATCAATTATGCTTTCCATTGTTACTCGAAAACTGATTGAATGATCTGTCTTATTAGGCCATTATTCGCCCTAATTGGCCAATTTGACCAAAGTTGCCAAAGGAGCCCGTGTCGAGCAAACGAGTTTGCCGCTCCTCGGGAAGGACGGATGTGAACCAAAGCAATCATCCATCACGAACCAAATCACTTCAAGAAATTGAATATTTGGGTCATAGTGTAGGTGCGGAGGCGGGGGGGAGTGAGGGAGCGGGAGGGAGGGAGGGAGAGGGGGAGACGAAAGGGGAGGGGGGAGGAGGGAGGAGAGAAAGGGTAGGGTTTGCTATGGAGGATAAGGGGAAGAGGGGGAGGAAGGGAAGGAGAAGGGGAGGTAAGGGGGGAGGGAGGAGGGGAGGGAGATGAAGGAGAAGGAGAGGGGGGAAATAGTAGGATTTGTTTTGGGGGATAAGGGGGAGAGGTGGAGGAAGGGAAGGATAAGGGGGAGGTAAGGGTGGAGGAAGGGGGAAAGGGAGATGAAGGGGAGGGGGAGGGGGAGAGGAGAAGGGGTGGAGAGAGGGCAAAGGGTAGGATTTGTTTTGGGGAATAAGGGGAAGAGGGCGAACAAAGTAGGGTGAGGGGGAGGTTAGGGTGGAGGGAGGGGAGAAGAAGAGAGGGGAGAGGAGGATGGAGAGAGGGGAGGAAAGGTACGGTTTGTTTTGGGGGATAATGGGGAAGAAGGAGAGGAAGGGGAGGAGAAGGGGAAGCGGGAGATGAAGGGGGAGGGGGGAGGAGAAGGGGTTGAGAGAGGGGGGAAATGTCAGGATTTTTTTGGGTGGGAGAATGGTACGATTTGTTTTGGGGGATTAGGGGAAGAGGGGGAGGAAGGGAATATGAAGGGGGAGGTAAGGGTGGAGGGAAAGGGAAAGGGAAAGGGAAGGTTTTGCGTTAGGGCGTGGTAAAGGGAACAGGGAGAGGAAAAGGGGACAGCAGGTGGGGGAGGGTAAGGCGAGGGGGGAAAGGGGAGGTGAAGGGGGAATAAGGGAGATGGGAAGGAGCTAGGGGGGGAGTAGTGAGGGGGAAGGAGAGGGAGAGGATAGGAGGGGTCGAAGGGGAGAAGAGGAAGGGATGAGGATTTAGAACATCGTATTAAAGTATTTCCAGAGGTTCTGTCAGTATAGATCCTTAAATATAGAGCATTTCCAGAGGCCGTTAATATAGTCAATGTAGAATACTTACGGACAGATCGATCCGTCAATATAAAACGTTTAATATACGTTGAGCAGGCAGAGCACCAATGTAGAGCATTTCAAGAGTCAGCGGTCACGTGGACCATGTCCCCCCCCTCTCTCTCTCTCTATCTATCTTCTCTCTCTCTCTCTCTCTCTCTCTCTCTCTCTCTCTCTCTCTCTCTCTCTCTCTCTCTCTCTCTCTCTCGCTCTCTCTCTCGTTCTCCTTCTCTCTCTCTCTCTGTCTATCTACCTATCTATCAACCGATATATCTATCTATCTATCTATCTATCTATCTATCTATCTATCTATCTATATATATATATATATATATATATATATATATATATATATATATATTCCTCTCTCTCTCTCTCTCTCTCTCTCTCTCTCTCTCTCTCTCTCTCTCTCTCTCTCTCTCTC
>NC_134809.1:28103040-28105540 GCF_046742065.1 Oratosquilla oratoria | reverse complement strand
GGAGGAGGACAACCATCAAACTTATGGTAGAGCTGTCTATGAAGAGCCGCCACTTCTTGGGCACAAACGGCGCCCCAATAACGTCAAACAGTCCAGGCACATCATAGTAGAAGAGGAGGCCATACCTAAGAGTGTAAATGCCTGAGAAAGATTCATATCGACTTCCCTGACTTTTCCCCTTCACCTCCACCTTGACAAAGTTCCACTGTTTCATCCTGGAGATAAATAACTCTGAATTGGAATTAGTCAGACCCATTTCCCTGGCCAAGTCATTTACTTCTTTTTTATTTGGGAAGTGAGGAACTTTCTCTAGTACTTCAGGTAGGTAAGCCAAGTCCTCAGCATCCATCTCCTCTTCATCAAAATACTTGTCTTGGACATCCCCTGGAGCAGGTGGCATTGGCACGGGATATTTGGAACAGTGAGGAAATGGAGCAGTTGATAATGGGAGATCTGGGTAATGCACCCCAGCAGGATTCT
Organism: Oratosquilla oratoria; assembly: GCF_046742065.1. Lineage (NCBI taxonomy): Eukaryota > Metazoa > Arthropoda > Malacostraca > Stomatopoda > Squillidae > Oratosquilla > Oratosquilla oratoria. Next base: position 28,105,060 of record NC_134809.1, on the reverse strand, counting down.
TTTCTGTCCGCCGCTTGCTAACATCCACCATGAAAATAGAAATAGTTTGTGGAGTGGTCTGTTGGCTCTAGCCAGACCCGTGGGTCGGAGAATTTCAGGGACTTTATTTTACCTCGCAGCCGCCCTTCCAACTCCTCTTACAGTGCTCACAACAGTAGTGAGTGGCACAGAGCTTGTCCTGGTCTCCAAATTGCATCCCGAAGTACTTCTGGTAGGCTTCACAAATCTTCACTGACGTTTTCAAAGAGAATTTTTTGCCTCTCTTCTTTATATACTCATACATACCTACATATACCAAAGGCTTTTTCCCCCTTACACGGGGGGTAGCCGCATATATTACATGAATCAAGGGGGTGTCGACATCTGAAAATAGAGAAATATATGTAATCAGAAAATATGGATCATATAGATCTGAAAGTATAAGTTATAAACATATTATATGAACATACATGTATAAGATAAATGGAATAATTCAGGCTAAAGTCATAGATTTTTGAAAAAAAAAATGCTCTAAGCACCAAATTGCATAAATTGCACTCGAACATATGACATAAATTGATTATACTGCAATTCTGAAATTCTATTAGGATGAATGTTAGTGGCTAGCCTAAATTTTTTACAAATTCAAACTTATAGATGTTTAATAATATTTTTATTTATTTATTTGGGACCTAAGTAACAGAAAAAAAAGTGGTTACAAGCCAGGAACAGAGTTTTTTTTTTCAAGGTGAAATGAGAGTTGCGTGAGGTAAAAAGACAAGGCCGAGTCTAGAAAAAATCCATGTCAGCACAACCATACAGTTTCGATGATGGTGTGTATATCTCTATTTCTCTCTCTCTGTATATGTATATATATATATATATATATATATATGTATATATATGTATATATATATGTATATATATATATATATATTATATATATATATATATGTTTATACACATATATATACATATATACATATATATATACATATATATGTATATATATATATATATATATATATATATATAAATATATATATATATATATATATATATATATATATATATATATATATAGTCGGAGTAACAAAAAAATGGACACTGTAATCTACAGACCTCTTCCCTAGTCGAAATAGATAGATTCAGTTTCCAGATTTATTTTTTTCTGCTTCAACTATGGTTTTACTCGTAGTTCTAATTTACAAATGTGCTACTATATTTTTCATGAATGATAAAAATGTAAACACTGTGTATATATATATTATATATATATATATATATATATATATATATATATATATATATATATATATATATATATATTATACATATATATACACATATTCCCCTTTTCCTTAGGGAAAGTCCTTTCGTATTTAGCTGCAAAGATGGAACCAGAGAAGACTGAAATAGAACCCATCCATTTCCAGCAGATCTATAAACACGCACACATACACACACACACATACACACACACACACACACACACACACACACACACACACAGAGAGAGAGAGAGAGAGAGAGAGAGAGAGAGAGAGAGAGAGAGAGAGAGAGAGAGAGAGAGAGAGAGAGAGAGAGAGGCCTAAGTTTACTTTTAATGTTGTAATTGAGGAATATAGATTGAAAGCCTCCCTGAAGATTTGACCGTATTTTAGGGATTTCATTCACATTCCCTACGGACCAGAGCCCTGCAGTAACTTTTATGACTACTGACTCGTCTTGTATCGCCATGTGTGTTCGAATCCCGCACTCCTCTCCTATTGTCAGCAATGACTGTTCCCCAACAGTCCCTAAAGCGCATATACATAGGGCAAAGGTGACGGCTTCGGCCGCAGCTATTCAGGGCCTCCTCACCTTCGTTTTATGTAGTCGATAGTTTGGGGAAGTCAGTGACACCCCTGCGGAACAGAGGCGCGCAGTGTTAATGTGTGAATGGAGACCCGTCTCTACTCGGATAAATAGAATAGAAAAAATTATAATTAATAATAATAATAATGATGATGATGATAATTAATGATAATAAATATTACCA